>NC_089583.1:24639015-24939015 GCF_019320115.1 Miscanthus floridulus | reverse complement strand
GGCACAACAGTGAATTTCTTCTTGACGTATGACCCTTGGTTATGATCTTGTCGTAACCATGGAGTGTCTTCATCATTTAACATGATGCTTGGATCTTTCTTCACTATGAAGGGTGGAATTCGGACATTTCTTTCGTAATCTTCTGACATGTCTGACTTGTCTTCAATTCCCACTATATTTATTTTCCCAGAAAGAATTATGTGGCGCTTTGGCTCATTGATCATTGAGTTGATGTCTTCGTTTTTTCCTCTCTTTGATTTTGTAGACATGTCTTTCACATAGAACACCTGACTCACATCGGCAGCAAGGACGAATGGTTCCTCTTTGTACCCAATATTGTTGAGGTCCACTGTTGTCATTCCATACTCTTTGTCGACTGTTACCCCTCCTCCGGTCAGCTTCACCCATTGGCACCGGAACAAAGGGACTTTAAAATTAGGTGCGTAGTCTAGTTCCCATATCTCTTCTATGCGGCCATAATATGTTTGTATATTCCCATTTGGATCTGTTCCATCTATGCGAACACCACTATTTTGATTGGTGCTCCTTTTATCTTGGGCAACTGTGTAAAATGTATTCCCATTTATCTCGTACCCTTGGTACGTGAGGATATGCCACGATGGCTGCCTAGCCAACAAATACAGTTGCTCATCAATATTGTCATCGCCTTGACATTCTTTTCGCAACCAACCACTGAAACTTTCCATGTGCTGACGCCTAATCCAAGCTTCAGTCTTCCCTGAAAATTTGGATCGTAAGAACTCCTTATGTATCTCGATGTACGGATGCACCAATGACGAGTTCTGAAGAACTGTGTAGTGTGCTTTATTGAAATAATCGTCTTCCATGCCGATATATGTTTTCTTCCCTAAAGTTCCTTTACCACTGAGTCGCCCCTCGTGTCGTGATTCGGGAACACCAATCGGGGCAAGGTCAGGAATAAAGTCAACACAGAACTCAATGACCTCCTCTGTTCCATAGCCCTGGGCGATGCTTCCTTCAGGCTTAGAACGGACTTTCACATATTTCTTCAAGACTCCCATAAACCTCTCGAAGGGGAACATGTTATGTAAGAACACAGGTCCAAGAATACTAATCTCCTTCACCAAATGAACTAGGATGTGTGTCATGATATTAAAGAAGGATGGAGGGAACACCAACTCAAAGCTGACAAGACATTGAACCACATCATTCTGTAGAGTAGCTAGTTCCACTGGATTGATTGCCTTCTGAGAAATTGCATTGAGGAATGCACATAGCTTCACGGTGGCTAGACGTACATGTGGAGGTAGAATTCCTCTTAAAGCAACTAGAAGCAATTGCGTCATAAGCACGTGGCAGTCATGGGACTTTAAGTTTAGGAATTTCTTATCTGGCACATTTATTATACCCTTTATATTGGAGGAGAATCCCGATGGGACCTTGATGCTGCTTAGACATTCGAACATGTTGTCCCTCTCTTCTTTGCTAAGCGTGTAGCTAGCAGGACTTAAGTAATGACGTCCATCATCTGTCTTCTCTGGATGAAGATTGTCTCGTTCTTTCATGCCCTGCAAGTCCTGGCGTGCTTCAAGTGAATCCTTTGGCTTCCCGTACACACCCATGAATCCTAACAGGTTCACACAAAGATTCTTTGTTAGGTGCATCACGTCGATTGCGTGGCGGACCTCTAGGACTTGCCAATAGGGTAGCTCCCAAAAGATGGACTTCTTCTTCCACATGGGTGCGTGTCCCTTAGCATCTTTGGGAACAGATTCACTGCCTTGTCCCTTTCCAAATACTACTTTCACATCCTTGACCATTGCGAGTACATCTTCCCCGGTTCGGTTATAAGGCTTCTTCCGATGGTCTGGCTTACCTTTAAAATGCTTCCCTTTCTTTCTTACTTGGTGATTCAACGGAAGGAATCGACGATGGCCAAGGTACACGACCTTTCGACATCTTTTCAAATATATACTGTCAAGGTCATCAAAACAATGTGTGCATGCATTATATCCTTTGTTTGTCTGACCTGAAAGATTACTTAAAGCAGGCCAATCATTGATTGTTACGAACAACATTGCTCGTAGGTCAAAGTGTTCTTGTTTGTACTCATCCTAGACACGTACACCTAGGTTTGTTCTATAAAACTAGAAGTTCTTCAACTAATGGCTTCAGATAGACATCAATATCGTTGCCAGGTTGCCTCGGACCTTGGATGAGGATCGGCATCATAATGAACTTCCGCTTCATACATAACCATGGAGGAAGGTTGTAGATACATATAGTAACTGGCCAAGTGCTATGACTAGTGCTCTGCTCTCCAAAAGGATTCATACCATCTGTACTTAAGGCGAACCTTAAGTTTCTAGCCTCATTTGCAAACTCTGGAAATTCCCTGTCTATTCGCTCTCCACTGGGACCCATCAGCTGGGTGTCTCAGCATATTGTCTACCTTACGGTCTTCTTTATACCACCGCAACAACTTTGCATGGTCTTTATTTCTGAACAAACGTTTTAAGCGTGGTATTATAGGAGCATACCACATAACCTTGGCAGGGATTTTCTTTCTAGGACGTTGTTCACCCTCGACGTCACCAGGATCATCGCGCCTGATCTTATACCGCGATGCTTTACATACCGGGCATTCATCCAAATTCTCGTATTCATTGCCATGGTAGAGGATGCAGTCATTAGGACATGCATGTATCTTCTGGATTTTTAATCCCAATGGGCAGACAACCTTTTTTGCTTCGTACGTAGTGGTGGGCAATTCATTTGGCTTCGGAAGCATCTTCTTTATGAGGTTCAATAAATTCCCAAATGCCTTGTCGGATATACCATTCTTTGCCTTCCATTGTAGCAATTCCAGTGTTGTACCTAGCTTTTTTTGCCCCTCTTCGGCCGTCGGGTATAGCAACTTCCTATGATCCTCAAGCATGCGCTCGAACTTAACTTTCTCTTTTTCACTTTCCCATTCTTGTTGTGCATCACGAATGGCATCGCCAAGAGCATCACCGAGATCATCTTCTACCGCTACCTCTTCTTCATCTCCTCCCATTGTAGTATCATCAAAGGCACCATACTGAGCAATAATGTCATCAATGTCTAAATCTTCTCCTTCACCTTCTTCCATCATGACCCCGCTTTTCTCATGCTTAGTCCAACATATATAGTTTGACATGAAACCTGACTTAAGCAAATGTGAATGAAGACTCATTGAGCTTGAATATTCCTTTAAATTCTTACATAGGGCACATGGACAGCACATGAAACCATCCCGCTTATTTGCCTCGGCCACACCTAAGAAATAGTGCAAGCCCTCAATAAAGTCTTGGGAGCGGCGATCGGCATTGTACATCCAATGGCGTGACATAATCTGTATTACACGACAAATTATGAAAACCTTGAACATAATTTAGTATTTTATTACACAACATAAATGACACACACACGGTTGATTAATTAACTAAGTCTGGCTACAACGTAAGCAATCCCAACTATCACTAAACAAACTAAAACTACAATGCACTTCAGTAACATAATTATTTCGTGATCGTACGCAACTAAAACAGACAAATCATTCTTCTGTTGAATATCAATAAGCTTCTCCTGCTGGCTCACTGCCTCATCAGCAGCAGCCGCTACCTCAAGCGCACCCAAATTCTACACGTATGTAGCATAATCTTCCTCCCAGTACCAACCATCGCATCCATTGCCCTCCCACTGTAATTAAAGCCAAAAAATATTTAGTCAAAAATATTCAAGAAAAGCAGGTCAATTAGCCATAAAGATAAAATGCGTAAGAAACTCACATCGCGATCCGGGCACTTGTAGAAAACACGGCCCTTGTTGGGTCCCTGTCTCTTGACTCGGTACTCCATCACAATCTTCTGCTTACACTTGCCGCAGATAATGAGAGGGAGTTCTGGCCTCAGTCGTTTCGCAACCGAACAAGAGGCCGATGATCCGGTACCAGTTGTCATCTACTTTCTATACTTATTTTTGCAAACTAGTGTAAATTTCATATTTTCTAAAATGATATATTTAAACAAAACTAGTACGGATTTCACATGTTTCAATAAATAACCACCCGTACTAGTTGACCTTGCTTACGTGATCATCTCGGCCAGCATTTCTCCACCGGACGGCACCGTACTTGGCCAAGGAAGAGCTCCGATTCTACGAGAAAGGGAACACGGTCTTCCACGACCGTTGCAGCTCTCCCTCGTAGCATCAAAGTTCCTCCTTGACGTCCGTTACCGCTCGGCAGAGAACATGTTGGCCGAGCTGAACACGGTCCGCAAGTTCAACTAGTACGGATTTTCTATAATTTTCTAACTATTTACTAAGTTTTTCATTTCATGGAAAATTTAATTCTAAAAAAAGGCATGATTTCTAAGTAGTTCATTTCATGGAAAAAATAATTCTAAGTGACCTGCTCGATATCGGCGAGCTCGCGGACGTTTAGGTTGCCGAGGATAGTAACATTTGTAGATGACATTTGTAGGTCTGAAGTTATCAAATATCCATCAAATTATAGCTCAAAAACATGTTTCAATAAATAACCATCCGTACTAGTTGACCTTGCTTACGTGATCAACTCGGCGAGCATTTCTCCACCGGACGGCACCGTACTAGGCCAAGGAAGAGCTCCGATTCTACGAGAAAGGGAACACGGTCTTCCACGACCGTTGCCGCTCTCCCTCGTAGAATCAAAGCTCCTCCTTGACGTCCGTTACCAGCTCGGCAGAGAACATGCTCGCCGACTTGAACACGGTCCGCAAGTTCAACTAGTACGGATTTTCTACAATTTTCTAAGTTTACATATAAAATCATAATAAAGTCCAACATATAAAGTTACACATGCATCTACATCGCAAAATGAGATAAGCTACTGATAAAACATAAGAGGATTAAGTTTGTTATCCTCCAAAATCGAAGAGCAACACCAATGGAGGGGGAGAGAGCAAGAACAACAGCAAGCTGAAAAACAGAGGCAGTGAGTTTGAATGGAATGGCTCAGGGCTCGGGGAGGAAGAAATGAGCTGAATTATAGGCCGGGATTATTAGTCCCGGTTAGGGGTCCAAACCGGGACTAAAGATTAATCTTTATTCCCGGGGCATCACCCAAACCGGGACTAAAAGCTTTAGTCCCGGCTGGTATTACCAGCCGGGACTAAAGGTTTACCTTTAGTCCCGGCTGGTAATACCAGCCGGGACTAAAGGCCCCTGCCCCGCGGACGACCGTTGGGCAGGGACCTTTAGTCCCGGTTGGTATTACCAACCGGGACTAAAGGGTCCTTTAGTCCCGGGGGCAAAAAATGCCGAGGCTAATGCCAAATTGGGACATCGTTCTAAAGTCTGTTCGTCCAATGAAAGTGTGCAACATAGTAATTACATTTCTCTTGCACTAAATTAATCATGTTATTACATATATTAAATATGCACACACTTTTATGACATTCCAGCAAACATGTGTTGCAGCACTTTGTGATTAACACTTATTTACGTCCTTTATAAAAATCATAGTTTTTACCAGTTTATTTATTCTGTGGGTTACTGTATTTCCTAGTCTCACTAGAGATTATCTTCCAAGTCAAATTCTCTGCCACAGTTCCTACATGTATCATACACATCATGTCATCACATGTACCAAAAACTTTCATGATGTTTGTTTGTTGATGAAATGGATGACCGATGGCATACGGCTAGAAAGCGAGAAGCATGTCATTTTCACGGCACTCGATATACCCCTGCTTGATGACAACTTTTTCCTATCATGGTGTCTCCTATTACCACATACTCCTCACTCATATAGTCATATTCCATTCAAATTGGTCTAATCCATCCTTGCATTATTCCTGTGTAGACCATGTATAAACAAGCAAAACTTCTGGTTTTGATGGGAGGGTGAATGAAACTATGGAGTTTTGCCATATATATTCGACATGGGAAGATGCACGGCACGTGTTTTTGTTCTTTTTTCAAACAGAACACAAATTATGGTTGGTGGGAAATTGATTACTAGAACGTACCTTACTTAACCTCCTCACACCAATGATATCATTACTCCACTATCATGTATGTGGACACGTTTGGTCGAATCATTACTAGAGGACATCATCTCCACTTATTTCAAAGGAGATTGTTTGGAAAGCATAAGGGAAATTAGGGTTCCATTCTCACTTGTCCCATCAATTATGTGCTGCCTGTACTTATAGGGGAGGCGACAGGTCTTTACATAATTCATTTACAAAGTTTCTTAGTTGACTCAATCTTTCCCGTTAGTGACCTTAGTTAGATCCAACATCTTCTCTTGACTTCTGTACATGATCTTGTGACGTTCGTGCTTCGCCTTCGCTTCCTATTCGTGATTCATTCCATGCATGCACCCTACAACCTTTCCCAAAGGTGGAAACTAAACACAATGTTGAAGGCTCATAGCAAAGGGTCTCTACCGAAGGTTTCTGAACATTAATGGCAAACAAAGGTTGGCCGATAATTAGTTATACTTAAATAGGGATGCATGCATCGAGGGTTATCCCTCAACCGATGGCGATGGCTTCAATGACTCCTGAGTGTATCAAGCGAGACAAAGATGATGGTGGCATGTAACACCCTAAAATTTGCCTCTTTTAAAAATAGGATAAAATGATTTATTTTTGAATTTTGGTGCTCATAAAATATAGGAAAATAAAATTTTTCATTAAATTAAAATTCATAATAAGGTTTAGCAACATGTTTGTGCATACATGCCAGTGCATTTGCTTCTTTGAATTGTGTTGATTTGATTCAAATTGAAAACATTCAAAATGCTTTTGAAAAAAAATAGAAATGGCATTGAAGTAAAAGAAAAGAAGGAAAAAGAGAATTAGAAAAAAATAAAAGAATTTAAAAAGGTGTAGAATTTATTTTTGGAGAACTTACTAAAATTTCTTAATTTTATTTGAATTAAAAAGTGTATTTCAAATCCTATTCGAATTTGATTTGGTTTGCATTTGGATTTGAATTTGGAAACAAAGTGGAAAAGATTTGGAAAATGGAAAATTCCCTCTTCTCTCGATCTGGCCCAAGGCCCAACTTTTCTTTTTCTCTGTCCAGCTTCTTCCCTCCCGCCTGGCCCAGACGGCCTGCTCGCACGTGGCCGTGGCCCGTTTCCTCCCATGTACTTAAGTGCATATATTGGAGGGGCCATTGAGTGGATATGAGAAACCGCCGTTGAAGTTGAGGGGGTTCATAAGAAGTAACGTGCAAAGGAGACGATAAATGGGTGCTCAGTTATCATCAATGTTCTAAATTTCTAGATATATGTGTTGGAACCGGTGGTGACCACCGAGTTCACGATCTTGGAACTGGCTTACAGCCGGCCCGGCTCATTACCACGAGCCTGCGCTCCCATAGGTCCCAGGTCCACCGGAGCTACAACATATAAGGCCTTGGGCCTTCCCAACCCAAAAGATCGACTAGCCTGATAGGTGAGGGTTCTCCCGCCTTATATGTTGTGCGTCAGAAAAGCTAAACCCGATAAAAAATCTCGAGCGTCACATATGGCGGGGGCACCACGATGTGTGACTAAGGGGGAGATTGTTGGGATTTAGTCCCACATCCAATTGTTGGAACCGCGTTACCACGAGTCTGCGCTCCCACAGGTCCCAGGTCCACCGGAGCTGACAACATATAAGACCTTTAGACCTTACTCAACCCAAAAGACTAGCCTGATAGGTGGGGGCTTCTTCCGCCTTATATGTTGTGCTCCCCACCATTGCTGCATGATGTGGGACTAAACTCCAACAATATAGTCTTCCAGTAGCATGGTCTATCCGAATATCTGTTAGGGCACGTACAATGGGGACATAGGAGCCGTCTGTATGACGTGAGTTTTGCAAAAATGCACCTCATGAGCAGTGGACGGGTCGAGGCCGTCGTCTCGTGAGACGACGATGGCGGCTCGTGCTCCCATGCAAAGTCGCCAGGCGAAGAACCGTTATACAGGATCATTTTCCCGAGCCGACGCGTGCGCGGATCATGTTGCTGGTGCGAGCAGGGTGGAAGTTGCGCACCAAAAATCCATCCCCATGAACCAATCTCGCCGCCGCCACCATCGTCGGAACCCTAGGCCGCTGGGCTTGGAGCACCCATTGTCCGTCGACGGGGAGGGCGAAGATGCAGCTGCGGATCTCGTCGAGCATGTGCAGCACCACCATTCTCCATCAGCAACAGCTTCTTAAAGGTGCGCGCCACGCCCGGACAAGGCTGCTCACATCCGTTGTCCGCCACCTGCGAGCCGCCGCTCGCTGCCCTACTCGAGCATCCCGCTTGATTCAGAGTTGGTTGACGTGCGCGAGCTGCTGATGGACTGCCACGCGAGAGCCACCGCCGAGCCACCATACACTGGCACCCCTACTGGCCTGCTCCATGGGAGATTCCAGGGAGAGAAGAGATAAGAATTGAGATGAGAAGGGATAAAGAATGAGTGGATGGGCATGATACAACATATGAGCTCTTTGTTTATTCGTCTTGGAATGACGTGAAACACTGCCACACTGGCAAAGTGGTGATGGGTCTCTGATGATTTATGATGACACTATTATATTATATTGATGGTTCAAAAAATATTGTAATTACATTGATCTTAACTTTTCTATGTGTGATCTCATGTGTCATGATTGAAACAACAAAATGTTAAACACATATCTTATTTATATTCATATTAATGATTTGTGTTCTATTAAATATCAACACAATGGTATACAAAGTAGTATTCATGATTGATCATAGCTATATGTAATAAAGCATTAAACAATTTGTAGACAGCCAAACAGACAGTCCATTGTATAAACTATCTATTTAGTTGTCCGTGTTCAGATTTTGAGAACTTACAGACAATACCCGTTTGTGGGTTGAACATGCCCTAATAGAAGCTATTATCACCGCTATTACACCGGACGCTCACCTAGGCCACCTCTTCGGTCCTCGTCCAGACGTTCCCACAGAGCCCACAAACTTTGTTTATCTATTTGCTCGTTGAAGGTCCAGTCCAAGTCGTCCACTAATCCATTGTGACACGGCCTCGGGCTCTCTGCTGCCTCACCATTGGGGAGAGTGTTGCTACTTCCGTCGTCGAGCGCGCTTGTGGTCTTTCTTGTGGAGAACCTCGGCTGAGATGGCCATGTCCCAGATCTGCTTTCTGCAGTAGAGGAGCTCAAGTGCAAGTTGAGCTGTTGGCCTGAGAACCTCACTTATTTGAGCTGTTGGTGCTTCTACATGCGGGGGCAGCAGGGACCAGCATCGATCAGAGCTGCTGCTGATATTGCGCGTAGAGGCGAAGAGACTGAATCGGACCGAGTTGGGCAAGGGGGTGCTCCGTTAGTTGCAGCCTACAACAGGGAAGGTCTCAGCAAGCTCCTGGCTGTGCTCCAACAAAAGGCCGGCAAAGAATGGTAAGGTGCAACAACTTAGTGCCGCTAAATCACACCATGTTTAGCAGATTTTGTGCCCTAAATCTGGCTATTAGGGATTTTGATCACTTAGTGCTAAAAGTTAAATGCCGTAGCTGCAGCAGTGTCCAGTGGCGATCTCAGGATATAGTGGCCGCTATTGCCAGTGATTTAAAACTTTTGTTGTTAGGGAGATGCTACGGCACCCTCTCTAGTGAGATAATATCTCAAACAAATCTGAGCCATTATTTTTTAGACTTTTTAAATTAATTAATTGATTAATTAGTCTGAGAAAGGAAAATGTTATTCTCAAATCCCCCTTATCACGGCATGCATACAGTGTGATGCTAACATACAAATTTTTTCTTTAAAAGTGGTGAAAACCTTTTTTATGATACATAGTCAGACATCAAAGTTGTACACCGGTCACACGTTATATACTCAATTAAAAAAATCTTATATGTGCTGTCGCGTATGTAGATCAAGAACTTATACAAGCATAAAAAAAATGATCATGGTCATGTACGCACATGGATTTGGCAATGAGACATTCACGGTCACGTATACGTGATTTGGGAAAGAGATTACATGCAAGAAAAAAAATGCTCACAGCAGATGGCCAGCATGGGAGAGACGACCTGGCAGGGTTCCTCCATGATGGGACGATGTTGCCAGTAGGCATCAGGAGGGATTAATCGGTAAGTGCTCCTGAGTGACGCTAGTCCGACATGAGAATCTCTGGAGGAGCAACTGCAAGAGCAAAACCTGTGGGGGAATGCACTTGAAGACAATGCACTTGAGGACAAAAACGTGACAAGGTTAATCCCAACAGACGAAGAAATTGTCTTCCCTTTAGATAGAATACAAAGTGGAGAGTAGAGATACAGTAGTTCTTGGTTGATTGGAGACGAACAATGATAGTGTGCAATAGAGTAACTACATTCCTCTTGAACTAAATCATGTTGTTACATATATTAATAATGCATCCATTTTACCACATTCTATATTTCCCACAAAAATGTGTTGGAGCTAGCGCTTTGTGACACTTTGACCACATTCTAATAATGCATATAATGTACCGTGGTTCCTACATGCACTACCGGATTCAAGACCTTTGCCGAGTGTCGGGGGCACTTGGCGAAGACCCAAAAACACTCGGCAAAGGGTTTGCCGAGTGTTACACTCGGCAAACGACACTCGGCAAACCCTTTAACGGCAAATGCTAGTTTGCCGAGTGTTTTTTATCGGACACTCGGCAAAGACGTTGTCGAGTGCAAAAAAAAAAAAACACTCGGCAAACTTTTTTTTTCAAAAAAATAAATAAAAAAAGGGAAACAATTTTTTAGAAAAAATAAAAAAAACAAGTCGTCGTCTTCTCCTCGTCGCGCCGCCACCACGCTGTGCCGCCGCCACGCCCAGGGCACCACCACGCGGGGGCCGGATCTGGTGGAGGCGGTGGAGGAGCGCCGCCGATAGATCCGCCACCAGGAAAGGGAGGGGGGAGAGTGCCGCCATGCCGGGAGAGGAGGACCGCGCGCCAGATCCGTCCGCCCGCGCCGGGGCCAGATCTGATGGAGGCGGTGGAGGAGCGCCGCCGGGAAAGGGAGGGGGAGGGTGCCGCCGCGCCGGGAGAGGAGGGCTGCGCGCCGGGGCAGGATCCGGCCTCCCCGTGCGCCACCGTCGCCGGATCCGCCCGCATCAGGGCCGGATCTGGTGGAGGCAGTGGAGGAGCGCCCCTGGGAAAGGGAGGGGGGAGGGTCCCGCCGCGCCGGGAGAGGAGGGCCATGCGCCAGATCCGTCCGCCCGCTTAGAGAGGAAGGGGGGAGGGCGCCACCTACGGGAAATGGAGGGGGAGGTTCCACCGCCAGATCTGGGGAAGGAGCGGAGGGGCCGTCGGCGGGGAGAAGGGGAGGGGCGGCGCGGCGCGTGCGGGGAGAAGGGGAGGGGCGGAGAAGGGGAGGTGGGTGCAGGCGCGGCCGGGGAGAAGGGGAGGGGCTGCCGGTGGGGAGAAGGGGAGGGGGCGGTGCGGCGCATGCGCGGAGAAGGGGAGGGGGCGTGCGGGCACGGCGCGGGAGAAGGGGAGGGCGCGTGCGGGGAGAAGAGGGGGGCATTATATTTGGAGTTTTGCTTTGCCGAGTGGCGGATGGGAGGCAGTCGACAAAGCTTGTTTTTATTTTTTTGGCTCTTTTTACACAATAAGTAGTTTTTTTCCCTTTGCCGAGTGTCCTAGATTTGGGCACTCGGCAAAGTTTTTTTTCATTTTTTTTCTTCTCTTTTTTTTCCCAGAAAAAATATTTTTATTTCTTTGTCTAGTGTCCTAGATCTGGGCACTCGGGAAAGTTTTTTTTTTCTTCTCGTTCTTTTCTAGAAAAAAGATTTTATTTATTTCCGGAGTGCAAAAAAAAAAACACTCGGCAAATCCCTTTTTGCCGAGTGTTTTTTTTTGACACTCGGCAAACCTCATCTTTGCCGAGTGTTTTTTTTTGCCGAGTGTTTTTAGCGCAACACTCGACAAATAGCTTGTTTGTCGAGTGCCCGAGAGAATACACTCGGCAAATTTGATGTTTTCGGTAGTGATGTATCAGTGGCATCTTGTCATGACGCTTACAAAAGCTTCTTCGATCAACGATCGATCACAATCTAAAATGGGCCGCACTTCCGAAATGTGCAGCAGGTGGTACAAGACCAACGATCTACACATGTTCAATGGCAATTTTTTCCTATCCTGGTGTCTCCTATTGCCATTGGCTCCTCACTCGTGTTCCATTGAAATTGCTCCAAAATCCTTTCCTACATTCCTGTGTGGACCTTATTTACAGAAATAGAACTTCTGTTTTGATGTGCGGGTGAAATTAAGCAACTGTGGAGTCTGCTATATACACATTCGACTTGAGAAGAACACAATTAAGTTATGGTTGGTGGAAAATTTATGACATGTACTGCCTTACTAAACCTCTTTACAGCAAATATATGATTAATGTACGTCGGAACTGATGTATATGGACACACTGATGTATGTTGACACGTTTGGTTGCAGCATTACGTGCCCAGGAAAAAAATGACGATTAATTTTAATTAGGATTCGAATTGGGCGAAGCTTATGTAGGTACTGTACAATAATATATGTATCGTGGTTTAATTACTTACTAGATAAAAATATAGGAACAATAATTCATCCAAAACAATGATATACTTGCTTAGTTCACTAATAACAGCTAGCTGGTCAGGTTCAACTTGATCGTTCCAGGACACTCTGCTCGAGAGGCTGTCCAAGGTCATATTACTACTTGACACCCACTAGTAGAGAAATGACATTTCATCCATTTTGATTTTGGGCTTTAGTCTCGGTATTTTTTACGTCCGGGAGTAAAGAAAGAATTAGTCCCGGTTGGAGCTACCAACAGGGACTAAAGGCCCCTGTCCTGGCACGCTTTCGTAGCAGGCCACCTTTAGTCCCGGTTGGTGTTACCAACCCGGACTAAAGGTCGACTTTTAGTCTGAGTTGGTGTTACCAACCCGGAGTAAAGGTCCTTTAACCTTTAGTCTACCAACCGAGACTAAAGAGTGACTTTTTAGCCCCGGTTGGTGTCACCAACCCGGATTAAAGGTCTCCCACTCGGGACTAAAGGTACCCCACATGTCAATTCAAAAGGAGAGTGTCCAGGACCCAGTCACATGTGGTGTACAGCTCAATTGGTAAGGAGTTTATGCGCGAGGAAAGAGGTCCTGGGTTCGAATCTCACACATCGCAAGAGAGGCATCCCTACAATTTCATTTATTTTTCTCCTGAGGATGGACCTTTAGTCCCAGTTATGTGACCCGGAGCTAAAGGCCAGGACCTTTAGTCCCGGATTCGTAGTCCCGGTTGGAAAACTAGGACTAAAGCCATGTCCCAATCGGGAAAACTGGGACTAAAGCCATGTCCCAATCGGGACTACAACCCATTTCTCTACCAGTGACCAAGCTAGGATGCTCCGACCGGCCTGCTGCTCACTTTCTGATATATGAGCACGTTTCGCATGATCGCATCCCTTAGTGCTTGTTTAGTTCCCAACCAAATTCCCAAAAAGTGCTACAGTACCTATCACATCGAATCTTACGATACGTGCATGGAGCATTAAATGTAGACAAAAAAAACTAATTGCATTGTTTGGTTGAAAATTGCGAGGCGAACGTTTTGAGCCTAATTAGTCCATGATTGAACACTAATTGTAAAATAAAAATTAAAGTGCTACAGTAGTCAAATTCCCAAAATTCACGAACTAAACACGCACTTATCATCGTGGCTTGTTTATTGCTTGGTTTCCAGGGTTTAGATCACCAGAACATGTGATTATAATACACGGTGCTCAGAAAATGCTCGCAACCGCTCTCTAACACTAGCAAGGCTAGCAACTAGCAGCCTTGCCAAGCAAGGCGAAGCGAGCTGGACGAGCAAGCCACCCAAGTACACCCTTATTTATTAGTTATATATCTTGTGACAACGGAGGGGCAGCGGAATAATCAAATTTAGCAAACTAATTTCTCACAAGCATATCATCGAACACCTTGTGTGCATGAACTAAAACAGCCCCTAAAATTAAATCTGTCAGACCATAGGCTGTCCAAATTTCCAACAACAATATACTTGCATCAATCAGTTCACTAGAACACCAATCCCCGTCATATCCAACTCAATATATCAAAGAACACACATATCCCTTTCATGCCAACATATCCATATAAACAACCTCTTCACATATGGAGCGATAGCAAGCAAGATGGTGACTTAATCAACATATATGGCAAAGAAAATACCAAATCAAAAGAAGACACCAAGATTTACATGGAACCCCTTGCGGGGAAAAACCACGGGCGATGGTGAGACGAATCCACTATGAGATGAAGCAATACACGAGGTGGGAGCCAACAAATGAGGGGAGGCTCCAAATCCCCCACAGATCTCTCTCTTTTACTAGTGGATTTGGTGGATCAAACTCCCTCTCTCTCACAATCTCCCTACCCCTAGCTCTCTCACTCTCTCCGTATTTTCTGGAAGAAGCAAATGAGCTACAGCGAGGAGAAGGGGAGCACACAGCCCCTTTGGGCTGGTGATGGTCATTTTGTTAAAGAGTGTTTGGGGATGAAGGATATTGCAAACAAGTCCTCCTTCCAATAATTGGAGCTGGATACCACATATCTCAAGCTTGGATCTCTCTTGCTTGCATTCCCACCTATTAATAATCCTTTTGGAACCATCACACTGTGAGGATTTCGGGCGAAACAACAAACCACGTGATGGAGCAGTGGAATTCAAGCTCACAGTAGCCTATTTCCTAGTGCCTACCATTTCTACACACAAAAAACGAGTTTCTAATTCCTCATCCATTGATGAGGCACCATGCCCTAATTTTTTCCTCCATTATCCACTCCTCTATCGACTCTTTGTGTTGACAAACTGATGAAGGTGTGTCTAAGGGGGGAAGTAGTTAAATGGTGCCTTTGGCGATGGGATGACATATATATATTCCACATAAATTTTCAGGATAAGGTGGACAACGAAATAAATTAAAACTGATATTTAAGTTGTCACATCTCTCAGAATCACACAGAACACCTTATTTATTGGAGCTTGTTTATTTTGGAACGATGGTGGATTTATGGATGAACTGAGGGTTGTTGGAGTTGACCCAGAAGATGGTGTAATGATGGTCCATCCTGAAGACGGTGTGCTGGTGATCATGTCCTGAAGATGGAGCTATACTAACTTTTTATTATGCAAGTCACCCTGGAAGCCCCGGTGCATGACCTATTTGTTTTCCAGCACTCTTTTGTTTTTGTTGCATTAAGTGTAGGAGTTGTTTGTAACCTACATGCATAAATAACCTGACCCATGAGTCCTACACCATCAGATGTTGCTTTGTTGATATAAATTATTACACCATCAATTACGTCAAATCCCGTTATTTCTGAAATTTAGTCTTAGTATAATTGTTCAACCAGGATGGACAGAACAAACATCAAATTGTTTCTTTGTCCAGTGAGTTAGTTGAAGCATGCTATGTTGTAGTGAAAATGCTAATCCAAGCAATGAGTAAGCCACTTGTCCAACGAATTTAACTGGCCTGCAAACTCCTAATCAATATACTATTATATAGATGTCTAAAACTCTGACTAAAAACTCTTGATTATAATAGATAAGTATTAGAGAATGTGTAAATGCCTAAAAACTCAGGAGGAACAGGCACCATGCACACTTTGCGTGAGAAGCTATTCCCTGATGTCTGCCACTCCAGTAAAGTGAAGTAGGGAATACATGTTAAATATTCTTTTGCATATGCTTCATCATATATAACTTGGCTCCTCATCCACTTTGTATTTGATTGTTGCTAGCTCAGTGTTCTTGAAAACTCAAGACTACATAAGGAACAAGTGTGTAATGTATGGTGCACTAGACAGTGCCAAATTTATAAGGTTACCCTCCAGGCATCAACGCTTACTATGCATTGGTGGCATTCAACCATATGCAAATATACACAGTGTAGAATAGATATGATAAACAATCCCAACCATTAGTCTGCATCCAATAGATATAAATGGAACATAAGGAGCTCACACTCTAGTTTCAATATAATCCTAAAGTATGTATGCCATGCATATCACTCAATTCGTATAATCTAGACCCACCACTATGCCAAACACTCCAATTACGACAACTATTGTACTAGTTTAGAGATGTCATATGGTCTGTCTATGTCTTGATGTTGCTCGTAGAGCAATGAGTTTGGATGGAGGATTGTAGCTAGCTTGCCAGCATGGTATGAGGATATGTGTTCTGAAAATACATAGTATTCTCTTCAGAAGATAGAAGCTATCGTCCAATTTATAAATAATAAGTTGCTAGTAATTTTATGCATAACTTGTTAGTAGACGCATGTCTCACCAAAACAGGATGATCATTTTGTTAAGCTCGATGTATAGGATGTAATATAATGGTGAAAAGCAAACTGAATGCAGACAGTGTACAAAAAAGTTATCATAGTGTAAAGTAAACAGTATGAGCGTGGTACAACAAATGGATA
Organism: Miscanthus floridulus; assembly: GCF_019320115.1. NCBI lineage: Eukaryota > Viridiplantae > Streptophyta > Magnoliopsida > Poales > Poaceae > Miscanthus > Miscanthus floridulus. The sequence goes on along the minus strand of NC_089583.1, from coordinate 24,922,535 downwards.
ACAAGTTTCTAAATTAAGTGGTTAATAATTCACTATAGCAAGCATCACAGTACCCGAGTCCTTCGTACATCCTTATGGACAAACTGATCTGTCTATATAAATAGTTAACTGAAGCTGCAAGTGTGTCAGAGTAAATCAAGATCTGATAATCCATCATTACATGTGCTTCAAATGTTCTTCTAAGCCCTATATGGAAACTTAGTGCAAACAAGCATAGAAGATGAAGGTACAAACTCTTCTCAAGCTTGAAGTAGTAGGTTATTGCTTGTTGTAGCGGGCAAGAAAGCAGAGAACATGTCATTGTCATGGCACTCGATCTGCCCCTGCCCAATGACATTTTTTCCTATTCTGGTGTCTCCTATTACAACGTGCTGCTCACTCATATTCCATTCAAATTGGTCTAATCCATCCCTGCATTCCAGTGTAGACCATGTGTAAACAAGCAAAACTTCTGGTTTTGATGTGAGGGTGAATGAAACTGTGGAGATTTCTATATATATATTTGACATGGGAAGATGTATGACATGTATTTTTGTTTTTTTAAAAGAACTCAAATTATGGTTGGTGGGAAAATTGATTACATAACCTCCTTACACCAATTATATCATTACTCTGGCCATTGTCAAAACCTATGTATATGGACACGTTTGGTCGAATCATTACTAGAGGACTTCATTCTCCATCTATTTCAAAGGAGATTGTTTGGAGAGCATAAGGCAAATTAGGGTTTCATTCTCACTTGTCGCATCAGTTATGTGCTGCCAGTATTAATAATAGGGGAGGTGAGAGGTCGATCTTTACATAATTCATTTAAAATTTTCCTTACACTACTACAAAAACGATTTATAGCAGCGCCTTCCTTTTTTTTGTAGGAGCGGCTCTATATTGAGCCGCCCCTACAAATGGTTGCCAAATGAGCCGCCCTTACAAATGGATTTGTAGGGGCGGCCGGTGTTATCAGCCGCCCCTACAAATGGCCCAATTTGTAGGGGCGGCTCTATATCCAGCCGCCCCTACAAATCGGATTTGTAGGGACGGCTTAATATTGAACTGCCTCTACAAATAGACGCCGAGTATTAAAAATTAAGTACTAAAATTCAAATTTTGTAAACGACCTCGGATGGAGAAACAACCAAAATGAAAGTTGTAAATCTCAAAAAGTTATGAAACTTTGTAGTTGACAACTTTTTTATTTGAAATCATCTTATCAAGGAAAACTACGTTTGAATTTACAAAAACTTGAAATTTGATTTTTTTAAACGACCTCGGATGGACAAACAGTAAAAATGAATGTTGTAGATGTTGAAAAGTTATGAAACTTTGTAGTTGATAACTTTCTCATTTAAAATCATCTTATCATGAAAAACTACGTTCGAATTTCTTAAATTTGAAATTCAAGTTTTATAAGTGACCTCGGATAGAGAAACTACCAAAATGAAAGTTGGAGATCTCTAAAAGTTATAAAACTTTGTAGTTGACAACTTTTTGATTTGAATTAGTTTAGGGCCTCAAATAATCAATTTATGCTCAGTTTTGTATAATATGTGGAGAACCAAAATTAAATGTAAACACAAGTGATCGTGAGGTGCAGTGGTAGAGGAGTTTACGCGCGAACGAGAGGTCGAAAAAATGCTACAACGGTAGAGTGAGGGTGTGTGTGGCTGCCGGTTGGGACCTCCTCGGATTAAAAAAATTTGCTATTTTTTCCCTTTTTTGTTTTTTTCTGAAAATTAATTTGTAGGAGCGTCTCAATATCCAGCTGTCCCTACAAATCGATTTATAGGAGCGGTCTGAGAACCGCCTCTACAAATCAGCGATTTGTAGCCACTCTTTCATAGAGGCGGCTGGCAAAACCGCCCCTACAAAGGGTTATCAGCTGCTCCTAAAAAGGTTTTCTACGTAGTGTTAGTTTACTCAATCTTACTTGTTAGTTAGTGATCTTAGATAGATCCAACATATTCTCTTCACTTCGGTACCTATGCTTGTGATATTCTTGCTTGGCCTTCGCCTCCTATTCGTGATTGACTCCATGTGCGCAGCCTCCGGCGGCCTTCCCCAAATGTGGAAAGCGAACACATTGCCGGAGGCTCATAGCAAAAGGGTCTCTGCCGAGTGTTTAGACACTTTCACTACGGGATACTGTTTATTTACCGAGTGTGAGTAACACTCGGCAAATAGTGCTACACACTCGGCAAACTGTTTACCGAGTGCCACACTCGGTAAAGTGGACTTGGCAAACAACGACTCGGTGAAGTTATTTTACCGAGTGTCTAATATCGGCGCACTCAGAGCATAGAGTTACCGAGTGCTACAATGACACTCGGTAAACAATTATGACTTGACGGTCGTCAGCCTCCAAACTAACCGTTAACGGCGAGGTTTACCGAGTGTCACTAGCAGCACTCGGTAAATAAATTAGCATTTCGTGATTAAAACAATTCTGGAAATAAATTTTTTGAATAATGTTTACCGAGTGTAGCTCCTAACACTCGGTAAAAGAATAACCATTTTCGTGATTAAAACAATTCCGCAAATAAACTTCAGGAATAATGTTTACCGAGTGTTCCCACTCGGTAAAAAGTAGTCAAATATTTCCGAGTGGGGACGCCGCACTCGGTAAAAAATGGCACACTCGGCAAAATGCACAGAATCAGAACCAAATTGGTTCTGTTCGCTGTTTTACCGAGTGCTACACTCGGTAAAACTGACAGAATCTCTGTTTTACCGAGTGCTACACTCGGTAAAATATGTCCACAGAATTTTTTTTGTTTGTTTCAGTGCATATCCAGTCACAATGAGCAACAAAATCACAGGAAATTATAATAACATGACAGATAGGCAATATATATCACATATATGTCCACAAATGTCACATCCACTCACAATAACCAACATATGTCCACAAGCACCATGCAAAGTCCACAAACACCATCAACATATGTCCAAAGTCCACAAAGTTCAACCAAGTCCACAGTTCAACATACAAACCCATCAAACAAGGTCGGATGGCCTGTCACATGGTCGGAGGCCTGCGGAGAAACGGAGTCAAGTCTAGGTCTTGATCACCCTGCATATCGTTGTTCGATCCAGCTGTAGAAGGTCCCTAGAATGAGATTGCACATGTGAGTTATCTGGATCAAAGCAAATTCTAAGGTCTAAGCTGTGGTAGGTCAAACTAAGGTATAAGTCGAAGGTAGCTCTATATGACACAAAAGTGAAGAGTGCATCTAAGTGACTCACAGGAGTGCCGTCGCGCAGAGGTGGAGGCACCAACGGTATCATCGGTGGCGGCGGTGGAGGCGGTGGAGGCTGGCCCATGCTCTGAGAAAAACGGGCCATGTACTCGTACCAGTCCTTGTGCACCTGCTGGAAGGCCTCAAGCTGGGCCTGCACTCACGCCCTCTCCTGTGCCAACTCGGCCTGGTGCGACAGCTCGAGGGCCTGAAGCTGGCTCTGTGAGGCTTGCTGTGACTCCTGCAGGGCTTCAATCTGGGCCTACAATTATTTATCACATAGTTAGAATGCAAATAAAGAACGAGTAGAAAATGAATGGACAACGAATGCAACAGAACTAACCTGGAGTGCTACCACCTGGGGCTATGAGTGTGGGCGTATGGCCGGACTCGAACTCGTGCTCCGGGCTCTAATCTGGGCGAGTGTCTGAGTGTTGGCCGTGTCTATGGTGCTGTTGCCCATATAGTACCGCCCGTGTGGCTTACCTGGTCCCAACCTCATGACGATGTCACCCTCGAGGTCAGCGGTGCTCGGATCAAATTCTGACCCATGGATCTCTCTCGCCATCGCCGTGTACTCGTTGAGGCGCCTGTGCACGCTCGGGTTGCTGTATGCCTCGGGCGGGTCCTCCGCGTTGTAGACGAGGTCGGGGTCCTTTGCCTTGCCCTTGTGTGCCAAGGCATATGCCTTGAACGAGGCGCACTCCTAGCCGGGGTGGAACCGCGTCTGCAGGAAGAAGCACAACAATAAGATATTATGCATTCAGAAGTTAGCATAGCAACAACGAAATGAAATCTGCATACATATCTGGCTACATATTCCTTAAGGGTAGTGGGGCCTTGTTTGTGCGAGGAACCCTGCATCATCGCACGGCAACGTGAGCGTACGGCGTGATATTGCTCGTACTCCTCACTCAACCACTTGTCCACAATGGCCTCCCAGCAGTTGTCCATCCCCACACACCAAGCAGGAGGCACCTGCACGTACACGAGCACATGACAAATCATAAATCAATTTCAGTGCAATTAATCGCAGACGATGTAATCTCATGTTTACCGTCAAGTATTGCTCCTTAGTTAGGGGCAGGTGCACTGCCTGCGCTCTGGTGACTCTGTGTCCTCTGCGGGCATGGTAAATTCTTCTACACAGGAGCTTTGTCTCATAGAAGAGGTCCTGCACTCGGTGAACACAGACTCTGTTCACCACGTCATCCGCGTCCTCCCTACGTACTCCCTCCGCCAAGGTGTAGTAATCCTACAAGCAAATAAAGTCAGTAATATACAATTAATGTGATGTTATTATCAGCATAGTGCAATGAACACGTACCCACAGCTCTTTCATCACCCGGTCGGCCTTGCTGTTATAACACCTGCCAGCTCGATCAGTCTGATCGCTAGCGGCGTGCCAGTGGGACCACTTCATGGCGGGCTGCACAACACCATCGATCCTCACCATCCCAGGGTAGTTTGCCCTACACAGAAGACCCAGGATCCCGTTTACTTGGTGAGAGTGACTCCCTAGGATCACCATTTCCCAATCCCTACACAAAGTTATTGAGATTGAATATTAGTTTCTGTTATAACTTAAAAACCTGTGAAGTAGTGTTAACATGCAAAAATTACTTACTTAGTTCTGGAGGGTCGAATCACTGGCCGTCTCTGTATGGGTAAGTCTGGGAGGCGCGACGACCCTCGCAGCCAAACCATAGGCACCCCATTTTCCTCTGCCAGCAAGTCGGCATCCTCCTCGCGCTCAGCCCGCTCAGCCTCATCCTCCCTCCGTGCCTCCTCCACTGCCTCCGCTATCTCCTCCCTGGTCTCCTCCTCCTCATCCTCCTCCGTGGCCGCTACGAACTCATCGTCGTCGTCTTGTGGAGGAGGTGTCGGCTCTCGATGCCCTCGTCGTCGCCGTCCTCCTCCTCCACCCTTGGCTCCTCCTCCACCCTAGGCTCCACCTCCACCCTGGGCTCCACCTCCCTGGGCACGCCCTCGTCGTCGTCCTCCTCCTCCTCCCTGGGCATGCCCTCCACCCTCAGTCTGTGCACGCCCTCCTCCTCCACCCTGGCTGGACCCCTCGCCACCAGCCAGTAAGGTCATAACCGACCTAATCTTCCTGATTCCACCGCCCACCATCAATCACCTGCAACAAAAGGAATAAACTATCAGTACGCATATACAAAAGTAAATGTATCATACATGTATAAAAGAGATGCAAAATAAGTAAATGTATCGTACATGTATAAAAGAGATGCAAAATAAGTAAATGTATCATACATGTATAAAAGAGATGCAAAATAAGTAAATGTATCATACATGTATAAAATTGCCATAAGTACTACAGATCTTACATGTACTAGAAATAATCATCAAGATCATTGATAGGTGGGCCAAAAATCTCATCATCGCTATTGTCGATGTAATTATGATCGTCTCTCAAAGTCTCATCACTAGCGACACTGCCTGAATGGTGTTGCTCAAGAAATAACAAGTCCTTCACGTTGTGAACCTCCTCTCCATCATCCCCGTCAACAATGACCGTATCATTGTCTACTTCCATTGCGAGATCTACATCTAAGACAATCTCAAAACTCCCATCTAATCCTTCTTCTTGAAAGAACTCTCCGTCATATGTGTTTGCATCGATGTTATAATCATCATCGTTTGGGACGGGTACTTTACCATGCGGCGATACCTTGTACACCACATCATACGCCTTAAGACGGTCTTTGGTTTGGCACGGGTATGAGAGATAATAAACTTGCGTGGCCTGTTGGGCCACAATGTACACGTCGTCTCCTAGCAAGACGAATGACTTTAGAACTTCAACTAACCCAAGCTCAGGGGTCTTTATCACTTCTTTGGGATCAAACCAATGGCATTTGAATATGACAGGACGAAGAGGTACACAACCAGGAAACTTGAGTTTGTATATTTCTTCAATTATTCCATAGTAGTCCAACCCATCTGTGCCTGGCGTGAAAACACCGGTATTTGTGGTTCTTCGATTCGGCTGACTCTGCTCGTGCTGAGTTGTGTGAAAGCGATATCCATTGACATCGTACACAGAGAATGACTTGACCCTAAATTCAAATCCATTGGCAACTTGCCTCAACTCGGCACTCATAGACACGTCAGTTTTGGCCTGCTAGTTCAAGTAGGATGATTCATTATATATTTGTCGAGTTGAGAGTTAAGTACAAACAACAAATGAAATTGAACAGTACCTCCTCCTTGAACCAACAAATAAAAGTGGGATTTCGTTCTCCCACGCCATGTCTTAGAAGGGTTTCAACTTCGCTTCGGCGGGTTCCCTCCGTGAAGGACGATGGTAGAGGAGAACAAATTTGCTGTAACGGCCGTTAACAAGAGGGTTGGATGGGTGCATGCAAAATATTGACAAGAAAAGAAACAAGTTTATGTAAAACTTACGCAATGTACTGGGCCAACCTCTTCAAGGTTCCGCAACACATACAGCTGGATAGAGCGCCACTCTTCTAGGCTCAACATCTTCAAGGTAGGTTCACTTGCACTTCCGAGTTGCCCTCGAAAAAGGCTGAGGGTCGACTGATTGTCGACAGTATTGTAACGAGGGGGTGGATTATGCACGTTAGGAAGGTTGTCGGCATAGTATCTTGTTGTGAAGTATGACACCTCCTCCACAATGGATGCCTCTACACAGGAAGCTTCAATTTTGCATTTATTTTTGCATTTTGTTCTAAGAACCTTTAGGCATCGCTCAATTGGATAGCACCAACGGGCATGCACAGGGCCCCCCATTTTTGCCTCATATGGTAGGTGCAAGAGCAAATGTTGCATCGGATTGAAGAAGCCAGGGGGGAAAGATCTTCTCCAACTTGCAGAGCAACACCGGGGCTATTCTTTCCATTTCTTCAATCTCGGTCTGAGATATCTCCTTAGCACATAGCTTGTGGAAGAACATGCTCAACTCTGCCATCACTCGCCAGATGTGATCAGGGAAATAGCCATGAACCATCACCGGAAGAAGGCGTTCAATCCATATGTGGTAATCATGACTCTTGAGCCCTGTGATTCGCATGGTACTTAAGTTCACACCCCTCCTCCAATTCGCTGCATACCCGTCAGGGAACATCAATGATTGGAACCATTGAAGAACTTCTTTCTTTTGGGCCCTCGTTAGGACGAAGTCGGCCTTAGGCTTCTTCCATGACTTCCCGCTGTAAGGGAGGCAACATGTTTAGCTTTGGTCTATCGCACATCGTTGCTTGATCCAATCTAGCCTTGACATTGTCCTTTGACTTTTCCCAGTCCATGATTGTGTGAAGGACCGCCTCGGCGAAATTCTTTTCAGTGTGCATTACATCAATGTTATGTGGAAGAAGGAGGTCCTTAAAGTAAGGAAGCTTCCACAAGCACGACTTGTGTGTCTAGGCATGCTCTTTTCCGTATCCCACGAAGCCCCCCTTTTCATTGTCGACCACAAGACTATCTAACATCTCAAGAACCTGGGCACCTGTCATCATTTCCTGGTGCAGAGTCTTCCACTGTGACACCTTTTCGAAAGTTCTTCTTGTCTCTCCTAAATGGGTGGTCAAGAGGGAGGAATTGTCGATGTTTGTCAAACGAAGAAAACTTGCCCCCCTTCTCCAACCGAAAGAACTCCACAGCTGACTTGCATATCGGGCATGGCATCTTCGTGTGAACACACCAGCCACAAAATAACCCATAAGCTAGGAAGTCATGCATGGAATAATGGTACCAAATATGCATTCTGAAGTTTGTCTTTGTGAATCGGTCGTATGTCACTATCCCCTTCGTCCCATGCACGGACCAAATCGTCTATCAAAGGCTCCATGTACACACTCATATTAGCCCCCGGGTGTCCTGGAATTATAAGTGACAATAAAATATTTTGCCGTTGAAAGGCGATGCCAGGTGGGAGGTTAAGAGGGATGACGAATACAGGGCCAACATGTGTATGGTGAAGAACCCATTCCATAAGGATTGAACTCATCAGTTGCCAGTGCAATGCGTACATTACGAGCCTCGTCAGCTTTGTCGGTATGCTTCCGATCGAAGCTTTTCCATGATTCACCATCGGACGGAATGTATCATCTTGTCAGTGTATCGGCTGTCCAGTTTTGTGCCACATCATCTGTTTTGCGGATTCCTCGCTCATGAAAAGCCGTTGGATCCTCGGTATGAAAGGAAGGTACCTCAGGATCTTTGCGCCAACTTTTGTTTGTGTCTTCCGACCATCACCAGATTCTAACTCAATGTACCTAGATGCCTTACACTTCGGACAGTACTTATCGTCAGCATGTTCTCCCCTGAATAAGATGCATCCGTTCGGACAAGCATGTATCTGCTCGTACGACATCTTGAAGTGCATGAAGGATTTTATTTGACTCATACGTGTTCTTTGGCAGAACGTGATCATCCGGAAGTAGGGTGCCAACTACTGTCAACAGTTGATCGAAGGATTCTCTACTCCAGCTAAACTAGGGACTTCACAGCCATTAGACTGTGCAATGGCATCCAGTTTAGAAACATTGGTGTGCCCATGAAGGGGTTGTTGTGCCGCATCCAACATGGCGTAAAACTGCCTTTGCAGTTTGCTCTGGCTCCTGCTCTGCACTTCCTTCATCGAAAGCCATGTCATGGTCATTTAACATTTCTGCCACCCCAGCTTCAGAATCAAACTCCTCGATCCATTGTCTCATGACCTCTTCTCTCGCATGATGGCGTTCACCATGCATGGTCCACCGGGTATAGTTCTCTACAAATCCATTGTTGACAAGATCTTTAGTCATCTCCTCATATGTTTTCATTGCCTTGTTCTTACACTTCCTACAGGGACACCAGGCATGTCGCCGTCCATTTGCCAATGCCTTCATCATGAAATCATTGGCCTTCTCAATCCATTCATTTGTGTATTGACCCCTCTTCTGATAGCCCGTGTACATCCACTGACGGTCATCCATCCTAACATATAGACGATATTGCAGTTTAGAGCAATAGAGTAGTAGTGCTAGAGAAAAACCATATGAGATGATAAAGAGACATTCATGTTCTTGGTCGATTCACATAGAAGATGTTTGCTAGATTGGATGATGAGATTTTACCTAAGGTTGAAAGGCCGCTATGTCACTTGTAGATGGAGGAATACATGGAACCAATTTTTTTGTAGCCACAAACATCACTAGCAAGATTTATCGAAGATTGAGGTAGAGCACGACGACAAGTGCGTGAAGAACAACAAGGTGACGGTGTAGATCGAACTTGTGCGACCACGACGTGAAAAACAAGAAGGAAAACAACAAGTAGTAGTAGTACGTGCTAACTTGTGAATCTTGTGCCTCTTGGCGGAACAACCAGAAGTCGCAAGGTCATTCGCTAGCTGCCAACTTGTATTGGTTCTTACTACAACTTTTTAAGATGAACTACTCGCCTTGTGTTCTTTGTTTGCCCAGTCATCATTGGTATGAACGAATATTTCTAGCATACTCCTACATTTGTTTGTTATAAAGACAAGAGTAAGCAAAAATATTGGGTTGAGACCAATGAGTATGCAGATGAATGCCCTGAGATGGTAAAATATGGCTTTTTCATATGCTGATGTGCAGGATCACGGAAGAAAAAACATGTACTTCAGAACACAAAAGATGTCTGCAAAGAAAGGGTAATAAAGTGGACACGACATAAAAGGCATCCGTGATTGTCCATATACATGCTAAAACTCCATGCTCTGTTACTGAACAGCACGAGCTGACCAACAACATAATAGCTAGTGGAGTAGATGACTTCAGATCTATATAAAGATCATCACCTAGCTGACTAATTTTCACATAATATTTCTGGAAACCATACTTGTTAAAGTAAAAGGGAAGCAAACATATATACAATTTCGACATCACAAGCTAGGAATTCTAGAAACAGGTACATTATATATTAAAAAAAGGAACAAAAGGTAGCACCACATAGTGTTTTTTATGCGTGAATTAGTGGGCATGATCTTTATAACTGACGGTTGGAGACCAGCATCTTGAGAAATTAACTTTTCTGCTGCATCACAAATGGCAGAGAGCCCTAATTTCTGTTGTTAATCCGTCTACCAGGCCAATCCTTGGACTTGGTACGCAAGCGATTGTAGCTAACAAAGCCCTCTGCGTAGTTTGATTAATCACTAGCATCATAGGGAAGCCGTGCTGCGGCTGCCTTTCGATGTGAAAGCATGAGTAGTTTGGGAAGAACAAGCCATTATCCAAACAAGCAAAATCTTCCATTGGCCAAATCGGCTAGTACATAGTAGAGGTTCGTCAAAAACAAGGCACCAAGCAAATTGTATTACAAATCAGTCATCAGTCAATAAAGTGAATATGCATGGCAGGTGATGGATGTTGTGTTGTAGGAGCCGATCCTTGCCTGATGTCGCGTAGAAGTGTCCGGGAGGCGGCCGCGGCGGCGGCAGTCCCGCGGTGGCGGCGGGTGACCGCCCTCCCCCGGTGGTGGTGGCTGTGGGGGACCGCCCGGTGGCGGCGGTGGTGGAGGGGAGGAGGCGGCCGCGGCGGTGGGGAGGCACCGGTGACAGCGGGGAGGTGCTGGCGACGGCGTGGAGGGGAGGAGGCGGCCGCGGCGGTGGGGAGGCGCCGGCGACGGCGTGGTGCGCGCGGGCGCGGGCGCGGGGAGGCGCGGGCGCAAGTGCGGGGGACGGCGGGGAGGCGCCGGCGCGGGGGACGGCGGCGGTGCGGCAGGGATGTGCGGGCGTGTGCGGCGCGGGGATGCCTGCTAATGTCTGTGCACGATCTGAGGGAGAAACGGGTAGGTGTTGAATGCTTCTGTTTACCGAGTGCCTAGATATACGGCACTCGGTAAACTCAAGCACCACAGCCCAATGACATGTGGGCCTGGTACATGTTTACCGAGTGCCCAGATCTACGTCACTCGGTAAATAGAAGCACCGTGGCCTGGTACATGTTTACCGAGTGCCTAGATCTACAGCACTCGGTAAACAGAAGCATGGCAGCCCACTGTGGCAGACAGGTGGGCCGTGGCTAACCTTTACCGAGTGTTTAAGGTCACACTCGGTAAAAGTATCCATCTTTTCATGCAAAACTAAAAAGAAAAAATGCCAATTTAATCCTAAAATTCACCAAACTTTCACATGAACTATTTCATGTCATCTATTTACTATCTAAAAAATTCCAAGTTCAAATCATAATGTTGAATTTCACTCTTAATAGAAATCCTACTCGTCATTGTTAATGTTTAGTGTCTCTTTGGAAGATGTACCAGTTCGGCAGCGACGAATGTAAATATACTTCCGAAACGTTATGAAAATTTTTCTATAATATAGATGTATGCTTCAATGTTAATTCTTCCAATCTCGTGATTTATCGAGTTCGATTTTAATTATTACAATTAAATTTACACGATATGTACCTAATTTTCATAAAGAATGAAAATTTTGTGAAATATAGTAAATAAATCGAAATAAACACCATATTTTGGAATGGAGTACTAAATATCATATGTGGATAGAGAAAAAGAATGAAGGGAAAAACAAGAAATTTGGTTGAATTTTACCGAGTGTTGCGACAATACACTCGGTAAAAGATAGTGTTTACCGAGTGTTGTGCACTTACACTCGGTAAAACTTTATTATTACCGAGTGTGACACTCGGTAAACATTTTCGGTCTTTTTTATTTGCGATGAGCGCTTCATGGGCGGAGCTGTTGTTACCAGTGATGTTTGCCGAGTGTATGCTCATAACACTCGGTAAACATGTCATGCCGTGACGCCGTTTGGCGCACGGTTGCTATCCTAGGTGACGTGGCACCTCAATACCGAGTGGCTATTTTTACCGAGTGCGCCCCTTCGGTAAACTTGTAGTTTTAACGAGTGTCTGAAGTTACCGAGTATGGTGACTCGGTAAATCGGTCTACTACCGGGTGTTTATGTTTTTCGAGTGTTGACACTCGGTAAGTAATGTTTTCCGAGTGCCCCGACTTTTGACACTCGGTAATTGTCGGGGCACTCGGTAACTACACAGTGTCCGGTAGTGTTTAACGGCAACCCAAAGTTAGCAAGTCTGCAGCATCCTCATGAGCATTGGCCTTGTTGCTGTTGGGCTCTGCAGTGCCGCCCCAGACTCATAACGAACAACTGATGGTGATGACTTCAATAACTCTCCTAAGCGTGGCAAGTGAGGCAGAGGTGATGGTGGCACCCTTATTCCAAGAGAAGAAAATTTGGCACGGATGTTTTAGCCATGAATGCTCCCTCTGATGTTAGCTCTAGAAACAAAAAGCTTCAGTGTTCCAATATCAACCATGTTGGTTGTTGTCCGTATACAAGACTTTTATATATTTTGCCTAACTGAGCTGAACGTTGTATCATTTCTTGCATTTGAATAAAATCTAAAGCCCTTTTGGGCGTTTGACCTTCAAAAAAAAGTCCTTACAAGTGCCACACCTAAGCTTCAGCAAGCGTTTGATTCGATGTCACACCACTGCACAACCACAGCTCACAAGTTCATTTCCTATGCCACGACAAATTGTCTCTTCCACACCTTCAGTGCAGCCACAACACTGGCACACCGCAGCCATGCGGCCACACCTCATGCGGCTGCAAAAACGGCATGGCGCACAATGGTGCGTACCAAACACACCCTGCCATGAAAACCAGCTGGAGGTTCAGGACTGCCCTTCATTGCCAATGCATTTTTTTCAGAACATTTCACAGTTTTCAGCTCACCAGTGCTCAAGGCAATTTTTGTATACAAAAGGAAACTTTTTTACATGTAAATTTGAAAATACAAAAGGTAACTTATCAACACAGCGGGGCATCTCTCCCTTCTTCACCATCATCTCAAATATCGCACTGGCCATTTGGATCACCGAGCAAAGTCCTCTTCTTACTATCAAAAATCGGGAGATAAGGTCTCCCCATCGCGGACCTAGTGACCTTCGTAGCTACCTTGAACATACTGCCCATCACGATGGCCCCCTTACTAGTTTTTTGCCTCTGCGCGGAGAACAAGAGCTTGTGGGAGCTTTTCCTGGAATGCCTACCAAGCTCACACCCAGATTCTTCTTCCTCTCAACTTATCCCGAATCGCAGCTTCAGGTTACAACCAAGTTCCACAGCCACCACGGCGTGTGCCACGGCCACCACTGACAACGACAAGCCACAACCATCCTTTGCTTCCATGGGGGCTAGACTAGGTGCAGAATGGTCATATAGTGTTATCTCGTCCCAGTATCCACAAGTTGTCGCAGTAACCATGCTGAGGCTGTAGCCCGGCATGGCCCTCTTGACCTTCACCTCAATGGTAGCCTCCACAGCAAATTTCATTAACACAAAGCCGATATCGAGCAGTCCAAGCGGACCAAATAACCGCACTTGGTGCACCGTAAGATCCCACCCAGATGAATCCCTGAACATGAAGCAACCATCAATGAGCTCTCCATCATCTTTCCTGTCACCACCATTGCCTTTAACCTTGAGACTGTATTCAACAATCACATCATAAGGCGCGGATATTCCTCGAGTAGAGGGGATCAATGATAGATTAGGCGAATCCTGTTGCAACAGAAAGTTAACTAGTCTGCTCCAACATTATTAAGAAACTTTGGCAATACTGATATTGCATAGATAGCCATTTGAACAAATAACCTCAACTTCCATGGAATGCCTTATTATCAGTTATTACCATTCGTGGAAAAAAGAAAAAAAAATCAAAAGTTGATATTCAAAATTGATTTCTCTTTTTCCTCATAGCACATGCATGTTGGATTTATACTTGAAAATTCAACAAAGGATAAAGAAACACCTCCTAGATTACAATTGATTTAGGAGGGTGGCTCTTTTGGTCTAAAGCCTAGTAATAGGTTGGTCTGTTTATAGATATATGTACATCCTCATGTAGATCTTAAAAAAACATCAATTATTAAGGTTGTACATTTCTCTTGTTATGTTCTATTTCACTAATCTATTGCTTATGTTCCATAATACCACAAATGAACAGTATAATAAAAAAACCATCTGCCATTGACAAATTCTGTGGTATATATACATAATACATACTCAGTGATCCACACACAAATCGTAGGAGTGTAGGACCTAGTGGATATACTAAAATAATAAACAATTGAACACATAGTAAAACAATATAGCATAATGTTGACCGAGAAAACAACAAATATAGCAAAATGTAAAATGAACTAACCGGAGTAATCCCTTGTGCATGCTCCCGCGAACGATTGAAAATATAGTTCTGCAACAACATCATCCCACACGGCCACGAAGCCATAAACACTCATTCTTTGAGCATGCAAGAAATCACCAGCAAACATCAATGAGAAGAACTGAAGAAGTTCAGATGATGCATATTCATCCGCACCAGGCTGTGTAAACCGCATACTGCCCACAGATGCTAAGAGTTGCAAAAGGAGATATGAATCATGAGTATCAAACTAAAAATAATTTGGAGAAGATAAGAAAAATACAGTTACACGAGTCATTACTGGGGTTCGTGTTTGTCATTCGAATTTCCCGATGCCATGAATGGAAGCACCTAGGAGAAGGTGAACGTGGAAGGATGTCGACAAAAGTGTCTCATCGTCACTGCTAGTCTCATTCCACTTCTTGATTATTTTGTAGTCGCTACGGGAAACACGTGATTTGCCGAGTGGAAAATTTCGGGCACTCGACAAAGACCTGCTTTGCCGAGCGCCGCACTCAGTAAAATATGACACTCGGCAAAGAGGCCTTTGCCGAGTGCCTGGCACTCGGCAAAGGCAGACACTCGGCAAAGATTGGTAGGGGCTTAACGGTATCCAACGGCGTCCTCTTTGCTGAGTGCCCCCCATTTGGCACTCTGCAAAGAATTTATTTTGCCGAGTGCCAAAACTTGGCACTCGGCAAAATAATTTTTTTTTTGTTTTTTGCCACCAATTTTTTTTGAAGCTTTAGTACACTACCACAAACAACATGTTTAAATTTGGGACATTTTCATTGCCTTTTGGCATATTTCTATAGTTTATTTTGTTTTGTTGAATTTTTCTAGAAAATGTAAGTTTGAACTGTAGGTGCATCGAATAATGGATTATATTCGTTCAAAAAATGTTATCCTTGTTTCTTAGTGTAAATTTCGACTAAATCCAGGAACTGTCTCGAAATTTCGATCAACGTGCTCACGGGGCAACGCCGCCAACTTGCGCGGGAGTAGTTTTTTAATTGTATAAAATGCAAACGAATTCTAAAAATCATGAAACTTGTCGAGTTGTCGCCATATCGTATGCGTATGCCATGGAAAAATTTTGAAAAAGTTTCGAGCACGTTGTCACGTATGATGTGGAGATGTCCTGGTTTGTGAGCATCGTACGTGACAACGTGCTCGAAACTTTTCCAAATTTTTTCCACGGCATACGCATAGGATATGGCGACAACTCGACAAGTTTCATGATTTTCGGAATTCGTTCACATTTTATACAATTAAAAAACCACTCCCACGCAAGTTGGCGGCGTTGCTCCGTGAGCACGTTGAACGAAATTTTTGGATTTAGCCTAAATTTACACTAAGAAACAAGGATAACATTTCTTGAACGAATATAATCTATTATTTGATGCACCTGCAGTTCAAACTTACATTTTCTGGAAAAATTCAACAAAACAAAATAAACTATAGAAATATGGAAAGGCAATGAAAATGTCCCAAATTTAAACATGTTGTTTGTGGTAGTGTACTAAAGCTTCAAAAAAAATTGGTGGCAAAAAACCAAAAAAAAATTATTTTGCCGAGTGCCTAGGGTTGGCACTCGGCAAAGAGCTGCTGAATTTTTTTTAAAACTTCGCCGAGTGCCAAATCACAACACTCGGCGAAGAAAATTGACTTTGCCGAGTGCCGCCGATCTGGCACTCGGCAAAGCCGCCCTTTCCCTTCACCCGCGCCCGGCCAGCGCGCTCTCTCTCTCATTTCTCTCTCCCTCTCACCTCTCTCTCCCTCAGCCGCCGCCGCCGCACCGCGGCACCCATCCCAGCCACCGCGCCTCCCCGCCCCGGCCACCGCGCCTCCCCGCGCGGCCCCTCGCGGCCTCCGCCCCATGCACCGCGCCTCCCCGCGCGGGCCCCCATGGCGCCCATCCCAGCCCCCGCGCCTCCCGGCCTCGGCCCCCGTGCCTCCCCGCGCAGGCCCCCACGGCCTCCGCCCTGGCCACCGCGCCTCCCTGCCCCGGCCACCGTGCCACTGCAGAAGAGAGGAGGAGGAGGCAGGGGAGAAGAGAGGAGAAGGGGAGAAGAGAGGAGGAGGGGAGAAGAGAGGAGGAGAAGGAGAAGGAGAAGGAGAGGAGAAGGAAGGTGCTGGCCTAGGCCCGTCGACCCTCACGCCGCTGCGGTCATCCCCGCCATCGTCGCCGACCCTCGTTGTTGCCATTCTTGTCGCGAAGGTATGCCCTACACCTGTAGTAGTTAGTAGTAGTACTTAGTAGTGTTAGTAGTAGTTAGTAAGTAGTAGTTAGTAGTTAGTTGTGTTAGTAGTATTGTTAGTAGTAAGTAGTGATAGTAGTAGTAGTAGTAGTGTTAGTAGTAGTTGTAGTGGTAGTAGTACTTGTTGTTGTACTACTTCGATACTTTCATCTGCATGGAAAGAGAACTAAAGTACATGGCTCATCTTGGTATATATATGTTTGTTGGCCTTCGTGCCTATGTTTGGTATATATGTGGTTGTTGGCCATCGCGCCTATGTTTCTTGCAGGTTTTGGAAACCTCCCTGTGCAGGGGAGGTGCTGCCGAAATTTTCAATGGATTCTAACCTATTGCTTTTTTATGTAGGAGAAGGACCCGTGGGAGGGACTCAGCGACCCCGATCGTCTTCGTCGACGCTGCTGGTCTACCTGCACCGCTTCGCCTCGCCACTGCACCAACACACCACTGCCCCGCTAGCCTGACTCCACCACCACCCTAGGTATAACCCCCTCCTCCTTTGCATGCATGTTTTATATGGTCACGTAGCCCAGTTAGGTGTCTCCCGTTCGAAAGAGATACGGTCGGAGTTTTGCAAATCTTTGCATATCTGCGGTCGTATCTCTTTCGGATTGTCCACGTATTTTGGACAGCCCGCGGATGCGTAGATGAGGTTAGTTTCCATGGTTCGCTCTGGTCCGAGACAGACTTTCGGCATCACCTCCCTGTTGTTCTCTAGATACACACTCTCCCTTGCAGGACGTGTATTGGGAGAATAGCGGGGAGGTGCTACCAAAATTCTGTCTCAGATAGGAGCGGAGCATTGAAACTGACCTCATCTACACATCCGCGGGTGGGATTAGGATCTATCCTCACCTATTAGATGGTAGGAATGCCATGGAGATGCAATTGCTGGTTATATTACTCGCTTACATATGTATATGCCAGAGGATGGAGAACCGTGATTGGATGTACACGGGCCACGCAAGTATGACCCCTGAATGGATGACTAAGACTAATGCTTTCTTGGAGCATTCATTTGGCGAGGCTGCTAGAGGGTCGAGTCGGATGTCGTGTTCCTGCAGCAAATGTGACAACCGTGTAAGAAAGAATAGGAAGAATGTGGGGGAAGATCTTTGCAAGTACGGATTCACGCCAAACTATACCTGCTGGATCCACCATGGTGAAGCCAATCGTATTAGAGAGGAGGTGGTGAGACCACGCCTCGAGGCTTTTGATGGAGATGTCGGGGTAGCAGACTGGATGGATGACTTTTAGGAGGCACGGTTCGGTGAAGGATTAGAGGACGAGCCAGAGGAATCTGCAAAGGCGTACTACGATATGTTGTCTTCGGCATAGAAGCCCCTTCACAAAAAGACAATGGTTTCGCAACTAGATTCCATTGGATGCCTAATGGCGTTCAAGTCACAGTGTACCATGAGTTGAGACAACTTCGATGGTATGTTGGTAGTTGTTGGATCCCTGCTTCCGGAGGGTCACATTCTGCCAAAGAACTTGTATGAGTCATAGAAACTTCTTCGTGCCCTTAAGATGCCATATGAGCACAACCATGCTTGTCCGAATGGTTGCGTCCTATTTAGGAAAGATCACAAGAAAGCAACGCACTGTCCAAAGTGCAAATCCTCTAGGTATTTGGAGGTCGACACTAGTGATGGCAAGAAGGAACAACTTGGTATCCCCGCGAAGGTCCTATGGTACCTTCCTGTCATACCGAGGATCCAATGGCTATACATGACAGAGGAGTTCGTGAAACAGATGACATGGCACAAACATGGCAAAAGATACAAGGCTGATAAGATGGTACACCCATCGAATGGCGATGCATGGACCCATTTCGATGGCATACATCATGGTAAAGCTGAGGAGGCTCGGAATGTACATGTAGCACTGGCAACAGATGGGTTCAACCCCTATGGATTGCTGGTGGCCCCGTACACTTGTTAGCCCATGTTCGTGATCCCCCTCAATCTCCCCCTTGGCATCATGTTTCAACCCAAGAACCTATTCTTGTCACTGATAATTCCTAGACACCCGGGGAACAAGATGGGTTTGTTCATGGAGCCTCTCATTGATGAATTGATCCTTGCTTGGGAAAAGGGGGTACTGACATATGACCGAGCTACAAAGAAGAACTTCACAATGCATGTGTGGTGCCACTACTCGCTACATGACTTCCTAGCGTATGGCATATTCTGCGCATGGTGTGTTCACGGGAAGTTCCCATGCCCAATATGCAAGACAGCTATGAGGTTCACTTGGCTGAAGAGGGGTGGCAAGTTTTCTTCATTTGACCAACATCATCAATTCCTCCCTCTTGACCATCCATTCCGATGAGATGTCAAGAACTTCAGGAAAGGGGTTCAAGTCACCGACCCTACACCTTAGATGATGATCGGTGCCGAGGTTCGTGCTGAGATAGAGGCTCTCAAAGATGATAAAGAGAAAGGTGGTTTTATTGGATATGGTGAGGAACACTAGTGGACTCATAAATTGGGCTTGACTAGGCTCCCCTATTTCAATGACCTTCTTCTTCCACACAATATTGATGTAATGTACACAAAAAAGAATATCGTCGAGGCACTTTTTGCAACACTCATGGACATTCCTGATAAGTCAAAGGACAACATTAAGGCTAGACTGGACCTGGCAATGATGTGCGATAGGCCAAAGCAAGTGATGAAGCCTCCTGTGCTCGGCAAGAAATGGAGAAGGACTTCGGTCGATTTTGTCTTGAAAAAGGACTAAAGGAAGGAAGTACTATAGTGGATCCAGACGTTAATGTTCCCTGATGGGCATGCAGCGAATTTGAGTAGGGGAGTGAACTTGTCCACTATGTGAGTCTTAGGGATGAAGAGTCATGACTACCACATATGGATTGAGCGGCTCCTTCCTATGATGACCTAGGGATACATCCCTGAGCATGTGTGGCACGTGCTGGCAGAGTTGAGCTATTTCTTCCACCAGCTTTGTGCCAAGGAGTTATCTCGGGATGTGATTGATGACTTGGAGAAAGTGGCACCTGTGTTGCTCTGCAAGTTGGAGAAGATCTTCCCACCCGGCTTCTTCCTAGTGATGCAGCATCTAATTTTGCACCTACCGTACAAGGCACGAATGGGGGGCCCGTGCAGGCCCGTTAGTGCTATACAATTGAGAGATGTCTAAAGCTTCTGTGGTAGAGGCATTCATTCTAGAGAGGTGTCAAACTTCACAACAACATACTATAAGGATGGCCTTCCCAGCGTGCACAATCGTCCCCCTCGTTACAATGCGGATGAGAGTTCATCGAACCTCAGCCTTTTCAAAGGGCAACTCAGAAAAGCAAGCGCATCGGGCACCAAGACCTTGCGGCATGATGAGTGGCGCACTATCATGCTGTATGTGTTGTTGAACCTTGACGAAGTGAAGCCTTATGTGCAGTAAGTTCTTAATGAGCTTGTTACATACGCCCTTGTCACTATCTCCATCTACCGAACCCCCTTATCTCTTGTTTTTTAGGGAATTTCTAAATAAATACTGGAGAGGGAACAGGGCTCCTTCCCCTCAAGAAGAAGATAGTCTTCTCAAAGATGGTGTGCCCAATTTCATATCCTAGTTCGATACGAAGGTACCGTCCAATTTACCTCGTTCAATCTTTGACATCCCACTTTGCTCCTACGAGCGAGTAATGTAACGATCTATCCGGCCTCACCTTGCAGGCCCACAAGGATGCGGAAATGGATGCTGAGTTGAAAGGGCTCGCCAAAGGCTTTGCCTACAAGGTCAAGTCATTCACCGTTTATGATGTGAATGGCTATCGCTTTCACACAAGAAACTACGAGCGGAGTCGGCCCAATCGGAAAACCACGAATACCGAAGTTCGTACGCCCGGCACCGATGAGCGCGACTACTATGGCATAATAGAAGAAATATACGAGCTCAATTTTGAGTGTCGCAAAGCTCCTAATCAAGTCATATTCAAATGCCATTGGTTCGATCCTAATGTCATGAGAACAGCCCCTAAGATTAGACAAGTCGAAATTCGACATGATTCTATCTATCAAGGAGAGGATGTCTATATTGTGGCTCAACAGGCCACGCAAGTTTATTATCTCCCATGGGCGTGCCAAAAAGACCCTAATCTTATCGGTTGGTACCTTGTGCAGTTGGTATCGCCGCACGGTAAACTGCCTGTCCCAAACGATGAGGATTACAACTTTGACCCAAACACATGGGAGTTCTATCAACCAGAGGGGCTAGAAGGGAGGTTTGACAGAGACATGTTTTTGTTGATGGGCATGGAAGTAGACAATGACATTGATTAGGACGATAGAGATGAGGACGATGGAGAAGAGGTGCAAAATGCTAAGGACTTACAAATGCTTGAGCGATTACAGTTAGGCGATGACAATGATGACAACGATGGAGATGAGCCTGATTTACTCGACAATATTGATAGTGATGACGACACCTATGATCCAGCCACTACCGATCGTGAAGAATATTTCTAATTCATGTAATACTATATTATTATTATTATTATTATTATTATTATTATTATTATTATTATTATTATTATTATTATTATTATTGCAATTATGTTTCGTTCATTTTGCATCTCTTTATAAGTACTTGTAATTTAACTGTGCTAATTGGTTTACTCTTTGAAATTGCAGGCACTCAACAAAATGCCGGGCGGAAGGCAGGCCTATCGGGGGGTCAACTCCCTCTACATGAGGGAGCGCTCACCACTCCACGCTGAGGAGGACCCCTTGCTGGAGCCACCGACGAGGAGGATGAGGAGCGGCCGCCCCCGCGGCCATCCGAGGACGAGGGTGCAGTCGGCTGCCACCCTGTCGGTGGACGAGGATGACCAGGCGGTGTGCCTACACATAGGAGGGGGTGGCACTTCCTCTGACTTGTCGGATCATGGGGAGGCGGCGATAGCAATAGAAGGGTGTTCCACTTGCACTGCCTCTGGCTCTACCTCGTCGGGAGTCTACTTGCGCGGGCCCTCATAGCTCCCAGCATGGCCGATCCCACTTCACTGGCGCTCGATGATTCGACCCAGTGGTGACAAGTAAGTATTATTTCACTACTATTTCATATGACATGTTGAAAATCGAACTGCTGGAAGTTATGTCCGGAACGGGCCGGCACATCAATGGCACCCTAGGCCTTCTGATTCGGCAGCACTACCCTAGCATGGTCACCTATGCCTCTGTGACTTCACCGCCCTAGATGTGGGACCACTTCTATGCCACCGAGGACAGCGAGTTTGGCACCGTTGCGGTGCGGATCAAGGCCAAGTTCTGGGTGAGTCTTCATCGCACTAAATTGGTCAATACTACGCATTCATTGGTCATTCTTGAAATAATGAAACAATACATGATGTCTGTATGCAGGACTTCTTCAGGTGCGATGAAGGGTTTGAGGGCCGGGTGACACGAGTGTAGGACAAGGTCTGTAGGTCCTAACTCTCGGACCTGCACCATGAGACACGGCTCCAGTGCATCATCAACTACAGCACCGACGTCCTTGGTCTGGTGGTGAGGAAGGCCGATGCTAGGACCAAGACGCTCACCAAGGAGTAGTGCCTCTCGGTAAGTACAAAACATTAATACTGACTCCTTCCATGAAGAATAGGTAGGCTTCATTTCATCGTCTAACATATCAATAACTTGATGGCATGAGCAATGTCCTGATTGGTGCGCCAGGCACCGCCTCTGCTGGGAGGCCATTGTGGACAGGTGGCTCTCGGAGGAGTGGGTGGAGAAGCACAACATCCATCGGGACTGCCGCCTGCAGATGGGTGGGGCGCCACACCACCAAGGCAACCGGAGCCTCAGCGCGTACGCCCAGACATGGGTAATCTTCTTTATGTTTTCATCTTTATTTATTTATTCTAATGCTCAATTCTCATTACTTGTAATCATCTTTGTGTTTTCCTCGTAGTCCTAGGAGCACCAAGGCCAGGAATGCAACAAGTTCATGGCGTATGCCCTGGCACACAAGGGCAAGGCGATGGCCCCAGAAGTCACCTACAACCTGGCGGACAGGCCCGAGGCGTACACCAATGCGAGCGTCCACAGCAAGCTCAGTGAGTACACCTCGATGGCCCACGAGCGCTATGGGGAGGACTTCGATCCGACCACCCAGCCCCTAGACATAGACCTCCTGATGAGGATGGGAGGAGGGAAGCAGCATGGCCGGTACTGGATGGCGGACAGCATAGTCGACTCTGCCTCTATTCCCAACCTCATCGAGATTCAAGCAAGGAGCATGAGCTCCTCCCTCCCCATACGCTCTTGGCAGCAGAGCTCACAGCAGCAGATGGTGGAACTCCAGGTTAGTACTGTTTTATTCATCGTTCATTGCTTTTACACATCTACCTTGCCTTTGCATTGTTTAAACATTGCGGGTGGAATGTTGCCAGCCGACTTGCGGAGGTTGGAGGCCCAGTAGGCGGCCCAGGCGGAGGCCCATCGGCTAGAGATGGAGGCTGTACAAGCCTAGAGGATGGCCAAGGCACAGAGGCTGCAGGCATGTTCAGCTTCATGGTGAGCCTTCAGGCCTTGCCAGGTGTGGTCGTGCCCCAGTTGCTGCTTGCTCTAGTTGTGGCTCCTCCTCCTCCTGTCGGGACTCCGGTGAGTATATATGATTGTTTATTCCTTTAGCTTGTGCGGTCCTCCTATAGATACTCATGAATTCGCTTCTCCTTTGTGCAGCAATAGTTAGCGGGTTCAAACTGGACTCCTCAAGGTGGCCCTTCTCCATAGGCCAGGTGGACAACTGGCCCTCCTCAAGGTGGCAGTTCACACTCCGGGTGGGGAGGCTGATAGTAGGTACCGTTTATTTGTTTCTTTCCATGTTGCATGGACTTGGGTTAGACTTAGCCTTATGTTGGACTACTACTAGAGACATATATATATATATATTGTGATGGATATTGTCATGGATGATGCGAACGTATGTGATGGATTATGGACAATGGATTTGTATGTGATGTATTATGGATGGTGGATGTGTATGTGATGGGTTATGGATGTGTATGTGATAGAATATGGATGTGTATGTGATATATCCTATGCTGTGTGTTGATATATATGTGATTTCTTTGTTTGTGATGATGGAAAGCAAAAAACCAAAAAAATAGCATTTTTCCCTCTTTGCCGAGTGCCACACTCGGCAAAGAGGACTTTGCCGAGTGCCGTGACCATGGCACTCGACAAAGCTGGGAAGCAGAGGCCCAATTTCCTAGCTTTGCTGAGTGCCAGAGCCATGACACTCGGCAAAGATTTTTTTTTTAAAATAAAAAAATTTTTTGTCGAGGGCAAGAGTATGGCACTCGGCAAAGAATTTTCAAAAAAAAAGGAAAAAATTATTTGCCGAGTGCCGCTGAGGTGGCACTCGGCAAAGAGGCCGTCAGAGTTGACGTCGGATTTTTGTTTTGCCGAGAGCTCGGTGACACTCGGCAAAGGATTTACTGAGTGCCCGATATGTGGCACTCGGCAAAGAAACCTTTGCCGATGGATTCTTTGCCGACTGCTCTTTGCCGAGTGCGGCACTCGACAAAGCCTTTGCCGAGTGTATTTAGGGCTTTGCCGAGTGCCGTAGGCACTCGGCAAAGCTCTTGAATCCAGTAGTGAGTAGTCATCATTTTCCTTTCTATATTTGGCATCATTCTTCAAAGCATTCTCTAAAATAAAAAGAAAACATTTAATCATAAGCAAAAGGTAATAAAAAGATGCATCAGACAAAACCAAGATTATGAATGTTATGCTAGCCATACAAGTGTATGTCATCATTCAAAGTTCATAAACATTTAATCATGAGCAATAGGTAAAAGCAAAATGCATGAGGAACAAGCCAATGAAGGCCACACAAATGCAGGGTATCAATTACAATCAAAACTCGTCGTACTATTGAATCATTAGTACGTAAAATAAGATGCATGAGAAGCAAACCACCCTAACGAATGTTATGTGAGACATACAAGAATACAACATCTCAAGGTTATCATCAAAATCAGTTGTACAAAGTTCAACAATTGACAACACACAAACAAACAAAAAATGGAGTTTCCAACAAAAAATCTTTTTAGTGGGATGGGACATCTTAATATTAGGAAGCCTTGTGAAATGATGCAGTTAAATGTAAAACCTTTCTAGATTGTTGTTCTTTCAAAAAGACAAAACACCATCATAGTAGGAAGGATGCCTAACCCAATGCCAGGGTGCATCGAAAGGGAAGTCATTGATCAAGTTTACTGAGAAGGTGTCGGCGCAAAAATGTGTCGATGCGCCGGGCACACAGCAAGCCGGAAGGATCTGCTTAGGATGAGCTCAGAGATCCGCTTGGCTTCAACATAGGGTGAGCCGCCTGCGTATTCCTCCTGAGGCATGCCAGTCAATTTGACCTGCAATTGACAAGGAGAGAAAGTTCATTAGTAATTTAAGGTGGAACATGCCGGTTTTGCCCAGACAGTTCCAAGTGTGCCGCTTCGGGAGCAGCCAGACGGGAAAATCGACTAAATAACTGATACACATAGAAATCGGCTGTTACGAACTATAAAGCTTGTGGATCACGATTGATTCTATGTTGACAAGTATAATACACATAGATTTGAGTAAAATCATTAGCTAGGTGAGTATTACCAGTGTAAAGCATTGAACCGATGAATCCAACGAGAAAGGATATAACATGCGAACAAATCGACTGTTTAGTACAAATGGATCTACAAACGCTATGAATCTAATCTGTTACCATCAACAGTGAGGTTCGACCAGATCGATGATAACAAACCAAAACCGAAGAATCCGTAAAACCATCTATACATTGACAGGCTATCCGAAAGACATGCTATATGCGTGAAAGCACAAGCGAATCGGCTAAAATAGCCGATTCTAGTGGAAAAAGGACTACAGCATGTGAACAATCGACTATTTAACATGGATAAATCTATGAACTCATTAGACTTAACTTGCTATCTCTAACAGTGGGGTTCGACCGGATCGATGGCAGCCGTGATAAAGACAACAAATCAAACCTTCAAAGTAAACAGATCTATTTACATTTAACAGAATCATGAAGACACGCTGTAGGCGTTAAAGCATAGGTGATCGGCTATTTAGCCAATGCAGGCATAGCAAACAGCTAAGGTCATGCCTGATTGAGAACAAATCTATCAACTAGCATCCTCCGATCTAAAGTGCCATCAGTGGGGATCGACCGGATCGTTGCAGTCATAACAGTGAACTATAGACCAGATTTAACTAGCCAGAAAACCTCATCAAGATCGGACATGCCTTAACCTCGTACTATGCATGATCAAGAATGAAATAGAAGATCCAATGAAACATAACCCATCCCTCAAAGTAAGAAATGTCGTACTGTAAGAAAGCAAACAACGGACTAAAATGATGTAAGGCCGATCTAGATTGATCCCAACCAGGCAAGTTGATATTGCTGAAAATTAATGACAATAAGAACATCAGCAAGATTGGTAACTTAATGAATCTACCCTGAAGGACACCACCCTTAGGTAGAGCCGATAACTTGACCTTAATCTAATTCAAGCAGTGGAGGTCGAACTTAACCGATGCAGCCGTACTTGAACTAGATAAGAGTCGATAACTAGCTTATACTAGAGTTCGCAGTGGAGGTCGAGCCGATTCTAGTGGAAAAAGGACTACAGTATGTGAACAATCGACTATTTAACATGGATAAATCTATGAACTCATTAGACTTAACTTGCTATCTCTAACAGTGGGGTTCAACCGGATCGATGACAGCCATGATAAAGACAACAAATCAAACCTTCAAAGTAAACAAATCTATTTACATTTAACACAATCATGAAGACACACTGTAGGCGTTAAAGCAAAGGTGATCGGCTATTTTGCTGATGCAGGCATAGCAAACAGTTAAGGTCACGTCTGATCGAGAACAAATCTATCAACTAGCATCCTCTGATCTAAAGTGCGGTCAGTGGGGATCAACCGGATCGTTGCAGCCATAATAGCGAACTATAGACCAGATTTAACTAGCCAGAAAACCTCCTCATGATCGGACATGCCTTAACCTCATACTATGCATGATCAAGATCAAAATAGAAGAGCCAATGAAACATAACCTGTCGCTCAAAGTAAGAAACGTCGTAATGTAACAAAGTAAACGATGGAATAAAGGATGTAAGGCCAATCTATGCCACACACAAAAAAATTCATTTTCTAAAATAGCCAAATTGATTTATTTAAGCAATTTTTGTGAGCATTGAACCTAGGGAAACAATAATTTTTATGGAATTAAAATCAATTATAAGGTTAGTAACCTGTTGAGGCATTCATGCTGCTGCACATTGTTTTTGTAATGATTAGCTTTGACTAAAATTTGAATTGGATTCAAATTTACCTTGAAAATGAGATTTGAAAATTTTATTTATAAAAAGAAAAAGGAAATTTCTTTCCCTTCCCTCCCTTCTTCAGTTTTGGCCCGCTGGCCTATTTCCTCTGCCAGCCCAGCTCGGCCTCCTCCCTGGCGCACCGCACAAGCCTAGTTCCACGTGGCCCAGCACTACGCGCCTAACCGCTGTCGTGCGCCCGACACCGCCCTCAGCCGCTGCCAACCTGGCCCCGCCTGTCAGAGCCGCCCCCAACCTCCCGCTCGCCCTGCGCTCGGTCCAACGGGTCAAGCCGCAACCGCCGCTCCACTTCGCGTCGTGGGCGCGTCCTCCCGAGCGCCCGGCCTCTACAAAAGGGTGCTAAACCCCGCCGCGCGCAACCCCTGCTGTCTCTCCGCTCCCTCTCATGTTGCCTATGCCCGAGGAAACCTCCGCACTAAGGATTGCCATGTTCCGCCGACCATCTCACCACGAGGACAACCGTCACCGAGCCGCGTTCGTCCCCGATTGAAGTCGCGGTGAGCTTCGCCTTGTTCCCTTCTCTCTCCGCATGCAATTTATTTCTCATTTTGAGACTTCTAGATCCTTAGCCGCGTGCGCCCATGTGCTCTCGCCGCCGGCCATGGCGGCTGTCACCTCAGCCGCGTCCTCCGGCCGCCTTCTTGGCCTGGACGAGTTCGTGAGAACCCCCTCCATCTCCCGGTGCCCTCGGTTGGGAACATCGTGGCCCGTAGGCCTTGTTTTCCCTGCACACCGGCGAGCTCTCGCCGCCGTTAGTGGCTGAGCCACCGCGGTTGCTACTATTCCGGCGCCGGCGTCACCTTCTCCCTCCCCTGATCTAATCCGCGCCGCCCAATCTTGATCCAACGGCTCTTAAAGGCCGATACCCCTTCGTAGGTAGATTTGCTAAAGAGCCCTCCTGGTTTCACCTAATTGAACCCGCTGTCCCTAGCGCAGTTTTTAGAGTACGCTTTCTCGATTTGAAAACGTAAAGTGCACTGTTTTAGTTCAAAATACATTTTCAGTATTTACAGAAATGCCACTAGATTTGTTTTGCTCATAAAAACTTTGTTTTAGCTCTGAATTAACCCGTTCAAATTGCGTTAGCTTCGTAATTTCATAATCTACGTGTTAGTACCACTGTTAATCAAGTTTGAAACTTTAAATTTCATGATTAGCTTTAATTAAATAAAGTGCTATTGAAAACCCATTATTTGTGAACTTCACGTTGACGTGATCGTAGCGAGACGTAGATTATTTTCATAAACATTTTATCTTGTTTTCTATACTGTTGTTGTCTGTTCTAACTGTAGGATTGTTTGCTTTGCATGAATGCCTGTGGAATGTTGTATGTTGCCGTGTTGGTCGCGTTCAGACGGTGAGGAGAACGTTGGAGATCAAGAGTTCTTCGACGACCACAGGATCAGCAGAGTTTGTGAACCAAGGCAAGTATAGCATGGGCCTACCTTGATGTCCTATTCACTTTAATCATTTACTCATGTGCATGTGTCTAACTTTGATAACCATAAGGACATTCTAGTCATTTGATGACATGTTCCCTTGACTCCTATGGGTAATTGCATATGGGTAGATTGCTAGTGCACTAACTGAACATGATCTATATAATGGTTATATGGTTCTATGGAACTAAAAGTATAACATGATTTATAACAATTGATCCATAGGGCGCAGGTCAAATGACTTTTGATCATGTTGCTCTCGGCCCTCCATAAGGACTTATCTATCGACAAAAGCTGGGACTGATAGTGCAACCGTGAGAGTCATATGGCTCTGACCTTTAGCTTAGTTAATAGGACCTTTTCTAGCTTGTTAGAGGTTACCTTTATGGCGCAAGAGGGGCTTGCCACGTTGGGTATAGGGCTGCCTCTATTCCTATGTGTACAGTCGTGATGGATATGTGCCATAGGGAAGGGGGGGTTCCTACATCTACCTGTTGAGGAAACCTAGTGGCCCTAACTTGTTAGAAGAACCTATGAAATGGCTTCATAGTGTACCCTGCCCTCTCACCTTGGCAGTGACATGGGAGTAATTAACCCAGGGCATATGGGAATCATGACTCACGGTGAATGTGCACCACCTCCGCAGAGGGTTACAAATTGTTATCACAGTCGTGCTCACGTCACGAGCGGCCCCGAAAAACTCACAAAATAATTGATTACTCATTGTTGGTTCATTTATGATGGTATTACGTGGTAATATGTTGCAAATGATTCTGATATCTGATTATGTGGGCATAAATGGGAGCTTAAGCATAATTTGATAATACTTGATAATAAAATCTTGACTTACTAAAAGTGCTAACTGCAGTAAACCAGTGTCATCCTTTTTGAGCTCATAACCCCATGTTATCTTGTTGAGTACGGGAAGTACTTACGCTTGTTTACTTTCTTATATTTGGATAAAAATCCTGGATGGGTAACAGATGACAACGTGTATGAGGAGTTTCCTGAGGCATTATTAGGCTTGTGGTCAACCAGTTGACCTTCCCTGTGATGGTGTTCCACGAGAGAGAGTTATCTTTTATTTTCTGCTGTGATGTGTAAGACTAAGTTATGTTATTATCGTGATGTAAGATACACCTGTGATGATACTCTTTTATAATTTAGTCAGCTTGTGTGTGTGACTGATCTCTTAGGCACACATGAGTTAGTGTATTCAATTTTATCCTTAAAATTGGGTGTGACAAATTGGTATCAGAGCCGTGTTGACTGTAGGACGCAAGCCTAGTTAGAAACGGTCGTTTTAGCATCTTTGCTCCTCTAGTTTCTGCTTACTGTCTTATTCTTGTTATTTTTATTAAAACAATTTATGCTTTTCATACCTTATCTATTATATAAAATTATTGATTCTAATTCATCTCACTTTAAATCTATAGATGTCTCATAACCCGAAGACCGCCCACCTCAGCACTACTGGCTACCGTGCCTTGTTTCACCCCACGTGCTCCACAGGTGGAGAAGGAGATTGTGATCATCTCTGACGATGAGGAGATGGCTACCCCGACACCTGCACCTGCACCTGCTCCTACTCCAGCTGTCGCACCGGTCTATCCTACTGTAGCTACCCCCTGCGGAGGCATCAGCTACTTCACCTACACCAGTGCCATCCCCAGCTGTCCTTGTGGTGGATGAGGAGATAGGCTGGAAGTGCAAGTACTACTTCAAGCCAGCCCTAGAGACGGCCTACTACCACACCCTCCTCACTCATGTGCTGGATGACTACAAACCCCGATCTGCACGCCTCCATCAGCTATCATTGTGCATAGTACCAGCATCCTTTGGAGGCAACCTTTTGGAAGATAGAGCTGGTTGTCACTACTTGGAATGACATTAAGAATGGACATGAGGTGGAGACTGTCCACCGTGCCACTACCAGGAGGGCCCATGCATTGGATGGCATGGAAGATGTAGCGCAGGACGCCTACATCTACTACCATTGTCGTCGCTTTGAGGCCATGAGGGAGGATGGTTTTAGGTTCCTTCCTCGCAATGATCATGAGGGTGTTTGGCAGGTCTTGGCACCACCAGAGAGTGATCTAACTCTGGAAGCAACAGTGCAGCATGTCCATGCTATGCAGGGGGTGGATGAAGAAGTCAAGGGAGAGCTGCGTGCATCATAGAGGGACAAGAGACGCCTCTAGAAGCAAGTTGATGAACTACGTGCTCAACTTGGGCAGCCACCGATCTACAAGAAGAAGCGCCGGTTGTTCACCATGATTGACACCGCCCCATAGATGTTAGGTGCCTTGTTTTAAAACTATGATGTTGTTAGTTTGTGTTTCATGTTTAGTCTTGTTTGGTCTTGTGAACTTTGATGATTAGATGTTTTTAATTGTGAACTTGGTTGATTTGGAGTTTGGTTGTTTGCTGGAAGTTTGTGGGCATGTCCACAACTTTCTTAGGTTGGAACCTTAAGTTTAGATGAAATCTTAATGCTGATGGTTTGCTTTATCTTATCTCTGCTGTGCTGTTTTCTGGAGTAGCCTGCGTTCTTTATTTTGTATCTCGAAATCTAGGCTGCCAAAAATTCTGAAATTTTTATGGAGATAACTAGACTTCTGTATCTTTCAAATGTCTCTAGAATCACATCAAAAGCTGTTCAGGTTTGTGAGATCTAGGTGTCACAAGTTGATATTCCTGCACAGACTGGAACCCAGAATAGATTCGGTTTGGCTCTATTTTTGACCATGTGTATGTTAGAATCTGTAAAAAGTGATCTAAATAAAACTTGTAGCTGATCTCCTAAGCTTTCCAACCATTCTTTGTACACCTCTTTTGGATCTCTGAAACTCAAGTTATGATAGATTTACTGAACTGCTGTTTTTGGAATCTTGTCCAAAAAATTCTCAGCATTGTTTCTTATCTTTTGTAAGCTCTCTATAATTTGGAAATCTCTAAAAGTTTGCGCATTTGTCAGAAAGCAGATGGCCACAAGAGGAGGAAGGGGCAGAGGCTATGGTCGTGGATGTGATGCTCTCATAAATCCACCACCACCGCCACCTGTGACCATGGAACAATTGATGGGAATGCAAGCGCAATTGATGCAAGCCATGATGCAGCGCTTGGATAACGAACCTACAAGAGTACCACCGCCTGTTCAAGTCAGAGATAAGCGTGGAGAGTTTATGAAGGGTCACCCACCAGTGTTCACCCATGCCTCAGACCCTATGGAGGCAGATGATTGGTTGCGTGCTGTGGAGAAACAACTTAACATAGCACAATGCAATGATCTTGAGAAGGTGTTGTATGCTTCTGGTCAACTCCAGGGAGCGGCTCAGGATTGGTGGGATTCCTTCCAATATGGACACCCCAATAATGCTCCTGCTATCACTTGGCAGGAATTCAAGGACAATTTCAGGTCTTATCATATCCCTGATGGACTCGTGGAATTGAAGCAGGAGGAATTCAGATCCCTCAAGCAAGGATCCTTGACTGTGGCGGGGTATCGTGACAAGTTTGCTCAACTGTCACATTATGCTCCAAATGATGTAGCTGAGGATAAGGAGAAGCAACGTTGTTTCCTCAAGGGACTTTATGATGGCCTGTAGCTCCAGTTGATGTCCAACACCTACCCTAACTTTCAGTCATTAGTGAACCACGCTATTGTGATTGATGATAAGCACAAAGAGATGGAAGCCAAGAAGAGGAGACCACAAGAGCAAGCTTCTGGAAGCAACACCCGTCCACGTGCCTATCCCCAGTAGGGTTTTCAGCAGAGGAATCAAGTACCATCTAACCAGGAAACCGTGGTCAGTATCCTCAGCGTAACCAATTCTAGCAACGCCCTTAGTAGCAGCAACAGTATAGTAATCAGCGTCCCCCGCAACAGACTGGCAACCCGGCAACATGCCAGGGAACGCCCAACAATGCTCCTATGAAGAGTGGTGCACCCAATAACCCCAATGCATGCTATTGCTGTGGAGAAGTAGGTCACTATGCTCATCAGTGTCCAAAGAAGCAGAACCAGCAAGTCCCTCAGAACCAGACTGGCAATCAGAAGTTCAACGCCCAACCACCTCACACTATGAAGGTGAACTATGTGTCATCTGATACAGCTCAAGAGATGCCTGAGGTCATGTTGGGTACGTTCAGCGTCAACTCTATCTCTGCTACAGTCCTTTTTGATTC
This sequence comes from Miscanthus floridulus, assembly GCF_019320115.1. Lineage (NCBI taxonomy): Eukaryota > Viridiplantae > Streptophyta > Magnoliopsida > Poales > Poaceae > Miscanthus > Miscanthus floridulus. Next base: position 24,889,811 of record NC_089583.1, on the reverse strand, counting down.
CGGTGCTTCGCATTCTTTTATTTCCCAAGCTTTTGTTAGAATGCATAGCATACCTTTGTGTGCCATGAAAAACCCTATACTAGTAAATTCACCGGGAGGTAGTATGCCCACTTCTTATTGGAGTCCCTCAACTAGCATTTCCTTAAGGGGGGTAGACTTCAAAGTGAAACCTATTGTATTGAGAACAGCGGGAATTGATCTTATTCTAGGAATGGATTGGATGAAACAACACCGGGCAGTGATTCAGTGTCAGGAGAAATCTGTGGTTGTGACATCACTTAATGGAGATAGAATCTCTATAGAAGTGGTAGTGCAAGCTCAGCCTACAACCACTATGAATCAGTTGGATAGTGATGCCAATGAACAAGATCATGTCGTGGAGGAGTTCCCGGATGTCTTCCCCGATGACTTGCTAGGTATGCCACCTGACCGAGATAATGAATTCATTATTGAATTATTACCTAGAACTGCACCAATAGCTAAATGTCCATATAGAATGGGGGTTAATGAATTAGAAGAGCTTAAGAAACAACTAAAAGAGTTGCAAGAAAAAGATTTCATATGCCCCAGTTCTTCCCCATGGGGAGCACCTGTGATCTTTATGAATAAGAAGGATGGTAGTCAACGGATGTGTGTGGATTACCGTTCACTTAATGAGGTTACAATCAAGAATAAATACCCTTTGCCTAGGATTGATGATTTGTTTGATCAGTTGAGAGGAGCCTATGTGTTCTCCAAGATTGATCTCCGCTCAGGATACCATCAGCTTAAGATTCAAAACTTGAACATACCCAAGACAGCATTCACTACACGGTATGGCTTGTATGAGTATACTGTTATGTCTTTTGGATTGACAAATGCACCTGCATACTTTATGTATCTGATGAATAAGGTGTTTATGGAGTTTCTGGATAAATTTGTGGTGGTATTCATTGATGACATACTGATATTCTCCGAGACCGAAGAAGAACATGCTGAACATATAAGGTTGGTCTTGCAAAAGCTTAGAGAACATAAGTTGTACGCTAAGCGGAGCAAGTGTGAGTTTTGGTTGAAGGAGGTCTCTTTTCTAGGTCATGTTGTCTCCAATGGTGGAATAGCAGTGGATCCAGACAAAGTGCAAGATGTGTTGAATTAGAAGCGACCAACCAATGTAAGTGAGATTCGTAGCTTTTTGGGATTGGCTGGATATTACAGGAGGTTCATTGAAGGTTTTTCTAAGCTTGCTAAGCCTATGACAACTCTATTGGAAAAGCATGCTAAGTATGTATGGTCTGATAAATGCCAGGCAAACTTTGATGAGCTAAAGAAGAGATTGACTACAGCTCCAGTATTGATTTTGCCCGACTTAAGCAAGAACTTCTCTATATATTGTGATGCATCCTGTTTGGGCCTTTGATGTGTGCTTATGCAAGAAGGAAGAGTGGTGGCATATGCATCTAGACAATTGAGGAAGCATGAGTTGAATTACCCTACTCATGACTTGGAATTGGTAGCTGTGGTACATGCTTTAAAAATCTGGAGACATTATCTAATTGGGCATAAGAGTGATATCTATATAGATCACAAAAGTTTGAAGTATATCTTTACCCAATCAGATCTGAATCTGAGACAACGTCGTTGGTTAGAATTGATCAAAGACTATGATTTGGAAGTGCATTATCATCCGAGAAAGGCAAATGTCGTAGCTGATGCACTTAGCAGGAAGAGCTATGCTAATGGACTTGGGATGACATTTATGTTAGCAAAGTTGTGTGCTGAAATGGAGTATCTCAACTTGAGTTTTGTCACTAATGCAATGGAATTGGGGATAGTGCCTACATTGGAGCAAGAGATACGCAAAGGTCAATTGGAGGATGAAAAACTAAAAGAGATAGCGGAGAATGTAGTGCTTGGAAAGGCACCAGGATTCAGGATGGATGAGAATGGTACTCTTTGGTTCAGAAAAAGGATATGTGTACCTGAAGTGAAGGCTATCCATGATGCAATTCTGCAAGAGGCCCATGAGTCTGCTTATTCTATACATCCTAGAAGTACAAAGATGTATTTGGATCTCAAGGAGAAGTATTGGTGGTATGGTTTGAAGAGAGATGTGGCAGAGTATGTGTCTTTGTGTGACACTTGTCAAAGAGTGAAAGCTAAGCATCAAAGACCTACAAGGTTGTTACAACCAATGAAGATTCCTGAATGAAAATGGGAAGAAGTTGGTATGGATTTTATCGTAGGTTTGCCCCACACTCAAAGAGGTTATGATTCAATATGGGTAATAGTGGATCGACTCACCAAGGTTGCTCACTTTTAACCAGTCAAGACTACCTATATGGGTGCAAGGTTAGTAGAGTTGTACATGGAAAGAATAGTGTGCTTACATGGTGTTCCCAAGAAAATTGTGTCGGATAGAGGCACTCAGTTTACATCGCAATTCTGGCATAAAGTACAGAGATCTTTGGGGACAAAGTTAAATTTTAGTTTTGCTTACCACCCATAGACTGAAAGGATCAACCAAATTTTGGAAGATATGTTGAGAGCTTGTGCACTGCAGTATGGTAATAGTTGGGATAAGAGTCTGCCATACGCAGAGTTCTCGTACAACAACAGTTGCTAGAAGAGTCTCAAGATGGCACCTTTCGAGGCGCTATATGGACGTAAACGTAGAATGCCTTTGTTCTGGAATCAGACTGGTGAAACTCAAGTGTTTAGACCCGATGACCTTAGAGACACAGAAGAACAAGTGAGAATGATTAGGGACAATTTGAGAGTGGCAAATGAGATTTGAAAATTTTATTTATAAAAAGAAAAAGGAAATTTCTTTCCCTTCCCTCCCTTCTTCAGTTTTGACCCGCTGGCCTATTTCCTCCGCCAGCCTAGCTCGGCCTCCTCCCTGGTGCACCACACCGGCCCAGTTCCGCATGGCTCAGCACTGTGCGCCTAACCGTTGTCATGCGCCCTACGCCGCCCTCAGCCGCTGGCAACCTGGCCCCGCCCATCAGAGCCGCCCCCAACCTCCCGCTCGCCCCGCGCCCGGTCCAACAGGTCAAGCCGCAACCACCGCTCCACTTCGCATCATGGGCATGTCCTCCCGAGCGCCTGACCTCTACAAAAGGGTGCCAAACCCCGCCGCGTGCAACCCCTGCTGTCTCTCCGCTCCCTCTCGCGTCGCCCATGCCCGAGGAAAGTTGATTTCGCCCAGGCGCGGAGGTGGTGGTGGTGGTTGAAGCTATGCAGCTCTGATTGTTGTTGCTCTACACCACTTGGCTTTATGCCTGAGCGTCCATAGCTGATGCACTTCACTGGATCCCTGCAATCTGCAGCAAGGTGCCTTTTGCCAAGCAACGGTAACACTTGCCCGTATAATTTCATGGAGATTTCTTCCTGGCAGCAGCAATTGATGCGATGACCTCGGGGTGGTTGAGTGTTGTGAAGGGGGAGGAGCATTGATTCCAGGTCTGCGCGCTCCACGCTTGTACTGCACTTTAGACCTAGGACGAGTTCGCGAGAACCCCCTCCATCTCCCTGGTGCCCTCGGTTGGGAACACCGTGGCCCGTAGGCCTAGTTTTCCCGCACGCCGGTGAGCTCTCGCCGCCTGTCAGTGGCTGAGCCACCGCGGCTACTACTGTTCTGGCGCCGGCGTCACCTTCTCCCTCCCCAGATCTAATATGTGCCGCCCGATCTTGATCCAACGGCTCTTCAGAGGCCGATACCCCTTCGCGGGTAGATTTGCTAAAGAGCCCTCCTAGTTTCACCTAATTGAACCCGCCGTCCCTAGCGCAGTTTCCAGAGTACGCTTTCTTCGATTTGAAAACGTAAAGTGCACTGTTTTAGTCCAAAATACATTTTCAGTATTTACAGAAATGCCACTATATTTGTTTTTGCTCATAAAAACTTCGTTTTAGCTCCGAATTAACCCGTTCAAATTGCGTTAGCTTCGTAATTTCATAATCTACATGTTAGTACCACTGTTAATCAAGTTTGAAACTTTTAAATTTCATGATTAGCTTTAATTAAATAAAGTGATATAGAAAACCCCGTTTAATTCATAACTTCCGCGTTTTAGCTCCGATTTTCGTGAACTTCGTGTTGACGTGATCAGTAGCGAGATGTAGATTATTTTCATAAACATTTTATCTTGTTTTCTATACTATTGTTGTCCTATTCTAACTGTAGGATTGTTTTCTTTGCATGAATGCCTATGGAATGTTGTATGTTGCCGTGTTGGTCAGTGTTCAGACGGTGAGGAGAACGTTGGAGATCAAGAGTTCTTCGATGACCAACAAGATCAGCAGGAGTTTGTGAACCAAGGCAAGTATAGCATGGGCCTACCTTGAATGTCCTATTCACTTTAATCATTTACTCATGTGCATGTGTCAAACTTTGATAACCATAAAGGACATTCTAGTCATTTGATGACATGTTCCCTTGACTCATATGGGTAAATTGCATATGGGTAGATTGCTAGTGCTCTAACTAACATGATCTATACAATGGTTAATGGTTCTATAGAACTAAAAGTATAACATGATTTATAACAATTGATCCATAGGGCGAAGGTGCAAATGACTTTTGATCATGTTGCTCCTGGCCGTCCATAAGGACTTATCTGTTGGCAAAAGCTGGGACGGACAGTGCAACCGTGAGAGTCATATGGCTCTGACTTTAGCTTAGTAATAGGACCTTTTCTAGCTTGTTAGAGGTTACCTTTATGGCGCAAGAGGGGCTTGCCACTGTTGGGTATAGGGCTGCCTCTGTTCCTATGTGTATAGCCGTGATGGATTTGTGCCATAGGAAAGGGGGGTTCCTACATCTACCTGCCGAGGAAACCTAGCGGCCCTAACTTGTTAGAAGAACCTACGAAATGGCTTCATAGTGTACCTTGCCCGCTCACCTTGGCAGTGACATGGGAGTAATTAACCCGGACATATGGGAATCACGACTCGCGGTGAATGTGCACCACCTCTACAAAGGGTTACAAACTATTATAACAGTCCGTGCTCATGGTCACGAGCGGCCTGGAAAACTCACAGAAAAATTGATTACTCATTGTGGTTCATTTATGATGGTATACGATGGTAATATGTTGCAGATGATTCTGATATCTGATTATGTGGGCATAAATGGGAGCTTAAGCATAATTTGATAATACTTGATAATAAAATCTTGACTTACTAAAAGTGCTAACTGCAGTAAACCAGTGTCACCTTTTTGAGCTTCATAACCCCATGTTATCTTATTGAGTACGGGAAGTACTTACGCTGGTTTACTTTCTATATTTGGATAAAAATCCCGGATGGGTAACAGATGACAACGTGTATGAGGAGTTTCCTGAGGGTTATTAGGCTTGTGGTCAACCAGTTGACCTTCCCTGTGATGGTGTTCCATAAGAGAGAGTTATCTTTTATTTTCCGCTGTGATGTGTAAGACTAAGTTATGTTATTATCATGATGTAAGATACACTATGATGATACTCTTTTATAATTTGTTAGCTTGTGTGTGTGACTGATCCCTGGGCACACATGAGTTAGTGCATTCAATTTTATCCTTAAAATTGGGTGTGACAATCTAGATCGATCTCAACCAGGCAAGTTGATGTTGCTCAAAATTAATGACAATAAGAACATCAGCAAGATCGGTAACTTAATGAATCTACCCAGAAGGACACCACCCTTAGGTAGAGCTGATAACTGGACCTTAATCTAATTCGAGTAGTGGAGGTCGAACTTAACCGTTGCAGTCGTACATGAACTAGATAAGAGTCAATAACTAGCTAATACTAGAGTTCACACTGGAGGTCGAGCCGATTCTAATGGAAAAAGGACTACAGTATGTGAACAATCGACTATTTAACATGGATAAATCTATGAACTCATCAGACTTAACTTGCTATCTCAAACAGTGGGGTTTGACCGGATCGATGGCAGCCGTGATAAAGACAACAAATCAAACCTTCAAAGTAAACAAATCTATTTACATTTAATAGAATCATGAAGACACACTGTAGGCGTTAAAGCATATGTGATCGGCTATTTAGCCGATGCAGGCATCGCAAACAGTTAAGGTCACGCCTGATCGAGAACAAATCTATCAACTAGCATCCTCCGATCTAAAGTGCCATCAGTGGGGATCGACCGGATCGTTGCAGCCATAACAGTGAACTATTGAGCAGATTTAACCAGCCAGCAAACCTCCTCAAGATCAGACATGCCTTAACCTCGTACTATGCATGATCAAGATCGAAATAGAAGAGCCAATGAAGCATAACCCGTCGCTTAAAGTAAGAAACGTTGTACTGTAATAAAGCAAAGGATGGACTAAAATGATGTAAGGCCGATCTAGATCGATCTCGACCGGGTAAGTTGATGTTGCTAAAAATTAATGACAATAAGAACATCAGTAAGATCGGTAACTTAATGAATCTACCCTGAAGGACGCCACCCTTAGATAGAGCCGATAACTTGACCTTAATCTAATTCGAGCAGTGGAGGTCAAACTTAACCGATGCAGCCGTACTTGAACTAGATAAGAGTCGATTACTAGCTTATACTAGAGTTCGCAGTGGAGGTCGAGTTGATTCTAGTGGAAAAAGGACTACAGTATGTGAACAATCGACTATTTAACATGGATAAATCTATGAACTCATAAGAGTTAACCTGCTATCTTGAATAGTGGGGTTCGACCAGATCGATGGTAGCCGTGATAAAGACAACAAATCAAACCTTCAAAGTAAACAAATCTATTTATATTTAATAGAGTCATGAAGACACACTGTAGGCTTTAAAGCATAGGTGATCGGCTATTTAGCCGATGCAGGCGTAGCAAATAGTTAAGGTCATGCCTGATCGAGAACAAATCTATCAACTAGCATCCTCCGATCTAAAGTGCCATCAGTGGGGATCGACCGGATCGTTGTAGCCATAACAGTGAACTATAGACCAGATTTAACCAGGCAGCAAGCCTCCTCAAGATCGGACATGCCTTAACCTCATAATATGCATGATCAAGATCGAAATAGAATAGCCAATGAAACATAACCTATCGCTCAAAGTAAGAAACGTCATACTGTAACAAAGCAAACGATGGACTAAAAGGATGTAAGGCTGATCTAGATCGATCTCGACTAGGTCAGTTGATGTTGCTAAAAATTAATGACAATAAGAATATCAGCAAGATCAGTAACTTAATGAATCTACCCTGAAGGACGCCACCCTTAGGTAGAGCCGATAACTCGACATTAATCTAATTCGAGCAGTGGAGGTCGAACTTAACTGATGCAGCCATACTTGAACTAGATAAGAGTCGATAACTAGCTTATACTTGAGTTTATAGTGGAGGTCGAGCCGATTCTAGTGGAAAAAGGACTACAATATATGAACAATCGACTATTTAACAAGTATAAATCTATGAACTCATTAGACTTAACTTGCTATCTCTAACAGTGGGGTTCGATCGGATCGATGGCAGCCATGATAAAGACAACAGATCAAACCTTCAAAGTAAACAGATCTATTTATATTTAACAGAATCATGAAGACACACTGTAGGAGTTAAAGCATAGGCGATCGGCTATTTAGCCGATGCAGGCATGGCAAACAGTTAAGGTCATGCCTGATCGAGAACAAATCTATCAACTAGCATCCTCCGATGTAAAGTGCCATCAGTGGAGATCGACCGGATCGTTGCAGCCATAACAGCGAACTATAGACCAGATTTAACCATCCAGCAAACCTCCTCAAGATCGGACATGCCTTAACCTCGTACTATGCACGATCAAGATCGAAATAGAAGAGCCAATGAAACATAACCCGTCGCTTAAAGTAAGAAACGTCGTACTATAACAAAGCAAAGGATGGACTAAAATAACATAAGGCCGATCTAGATCGATCTCGACCGGGCAAGTTGATGTTGCTGAAAATTAATGACAATAAAAACATCAGTAAGATCGGTAACTTAATGAATCTACCCTGAAGGATGCCACCCTTAGATAGAGCCGATAACTTGACCTTAATCTAATTCGAGCAGTGGAGGTCGAACTTAACCGATGCAGTCGTACTTGAACTAGATAAGAGTCGATAACTAGCTTATACTAGAGTTCATAGTGGAGGTCGAGCTGATTCTAGTGGAAAAAGGACTACAGTATGTGAACAATCGACTATTTAACGTGGATAAATCTATGAACTCATAAGACTTAACTTGCTATCTCGAACAGTGGGGTTCGACCGGATCGATGGCAGCCGTGATAAAGACAACAAATCAAACCTTCAAAGTAAACAAATCTATTTACATTTAACATAATCATGAAGACACATTGTAGGCGTTAAAGCATAGGTGATCGGCTATTTAGCCAATGCAGGCGTAGCAAACAGTTAAGGTCATGCCTGATCGAGAACAAATCTATCAACTAGCATCCTCCGATCTAAAGTGCCATCAGTGGGGATCGACCGGATCGTTGTAGCCATAACAGTGAACTATAGACTAGATTTAACCAGGCAGCAAGCCTCCTCAAGATCGGACATGCCTTAACCTCGTACTATGCATGATCATGATAGAAATAGAATAGCCAATGAAACATAACCCATCGCTCAAAGTAAGAAACGTCATAATGTAACAAAGCAAACGATGGACTAAAAGGATGTAAGGCTGATCTAGATCGATCTCGACTAGGCAAATTGATGTTGCTGAAAATTAATGACAATAAGAATATCAGCAAGATCGGTAACTTAACGAATCTACCCTGAAGGACGCCACCCTTAGGTAGAGCCGATAACTCGACCTTAATCTAATTCGAGCAGTGGAGGTCGAACTTAACTGATGCAGCCATACTTGAACTAGATAAGAGTCGATAACTGGCTTATACTAGAGTTTGTAGTGGAGGTCGAGCTGATTCTAGTGGAAAAAGGACTATAGTATATGAACAATCGACTATTTAATATGGATAAATCTATGAACTCATCAGACTTAAGTTGCTATCTCTAACAGTGGGGTTCGACCGGATCGATGGCAGCCGTGATAAAGACAACAGATCAAACCTTCAAAGTAAACAGATCTATTTACATTTAATAGAATCATGAAGACACACTATAGGCGTTAAAGCATAGGCGATCGGCTATTTAGCCAATGCAGTTATAGCAAACAGTTAAGGTCACGCCTGATCGAGAACAAATTTATCAACTAGCATCCTCCGATCTAAAGTGCCATCAGTTGTGATCGACCGGATCGTTGCAGCCATAACAGTGAACTATAGACCAGATTTAACCAGCCAGCAAACCTCCTCAAGATCGGACATGTCTTAACCACGTACTATGCATGATCAAGATCAAAATAGAACAGCCAATGAAACATAACTCGTCGCTCAAAGTAAGAAACACCATCCTGTAACAAAGCAAACGACGGACTAAAAGGATGTAAGGCCGATCTAGATCGATCTCGACCGGGCAAGTTGATGTTGCTGAAAATTAATGACAATAAGAACATCAGCAAGATCGATAACTTAATGAATCTACCCTGAAGGATGTCAGCCCTTAGGTAGAGCCGATAACTTGACCTTAATCTAATTCGAGCAATGGAGGTCGAACTTAACCGATGTAACCGCACTTGAACTAGATAAGAGTCGATAACTAGCTTATACTAGAGTTCACAGTGGAGGTTGAACTTAACCGATGCAGCCGTATAAACAGAAGTATAAGCCGTGACGGTACTTACAGACAAGGCGGTGGTCGGCTGGACCGATGCAGCCCTGCTCGTTGAAGAAGTCGCCGAAATCTACACTACCCCTACTCCTAAGGGTTGGCGTAAAGCCAAAAAAAATAACTTATATTGATTGATTGGATGTCTTTTTATAATAGCCGGAGTCCAATATTTATACCCGGAGCCTAAGCATGGATCCTACACAAGTACGACTCATTACAATCTTTGTTATAAAAGAAAACATTTCTATCTTAAGATAACTTGGATCCTAATCTTTTTCTTTTTTTTAGAGTCCGACATGTATTTCCCGACGCCAACCATAGCTCCTTGTCGTTATCTGCTGACGTCATTCGAAGAGAGCCGATTCCAGTGCCACATCTGAATCAGCTGATATCGATCCTTATGCAATAGATTCTTTGATTGACACAATCTTTGAAGCTTCGTGTTCTCGCGTTCTTCTTCCCAAATTTTGGTGTAAATAGAAGGTTTACCGAGCAAACTTCTGTAACATTATGAAACATTATCTGCAGTCAAGGCCATAGTCCGACAGTCTGGGTGTACTCCAAGTATAGCCTCCCAGAACGCCACATGTGCCATGTACTCTTGCTCATCTGAATCAAATCGAAAGATCAATATGAACAAATTTGCATTTCTAATCATAATTATTGAATGACTTTTGTTTTCCATGCTCCCACCAGTTATTGTATGAAAAATGATAGTAAAATTACAATGTTTCACATGAATCTTATGGGATTCCTAGCCTACAGGAATTGCAGTGTTCCACATGAATTTTATGGGACCCCTCAACTACAGCATGTGAACTCTACGTGCAGACTTCCAATTGGATTCAAAGCATATCCTCCCCCCTGATCTGTGTCAAATATGTGTATATAATATACTTATTTCGTATGAAGGATTCCTCTGCAGTAATAAAGCTACAGCAAGTAAACAACATCTTGCAGCAACGCGTAAGAGGACCCATGCAACTTCCTTCCATAATAAGTGAACAATAAATCTAGGGGGAAATCATATTTTCTTCCTCCCCGACTCCACTATGTTCTCGGAATTTGCAAATCAAACACGCACAAAATAATGGTAGCGAGTGACGAGCTAAATACTACTGACCAGGATCCTCCGGCGGCGGAATCCCCTCGGCTTGCGAACTCGATGCTGACATGAACCGTGAGTTTGGGCCCGATTTGAGTTCGCTCCTCGCCGTCAGGCTCCATCGATAAGAAGCCAAGTTGGCGGGGCTACTTGGGAGAATAGGCCTGGAGCGAAGGTATAGAAGGATGGATGATGTTTCTAATAAGTGTAATACATACAAAAAAGCATTTTTATCAAACAAGTTATACATCTTACTTTAAGAATTTCTTCTAACATTTACTGATGCGAAGTCATTGACGAAGGCACCAATATCAATTTCATCTGATGGCACCAATATCAATTTCATCTAATGGTTTCTTCTCGATGCATAAAGTTGCCAAAAACCACTTAACCATTCAATATCAATTTAATCTTTTTTCATCTTTGACTTTCAGATGCATGCTTTTTGGACAACATGAGTTCAACGTAAACTTAGAAATTAGTAAGTAATGTACGAAAATTATGTCATAGTAGATTCAATTCAACACTACAATAAAAATGAGTGCCAGTAAATTCGCTGCCCTAGCTACACCGTAACTCCGTAAGGATTCCTAAATACTTGTACTCTAAAGTAAAAGATTGGGGACAAAAGCAAATTAAATCTTGATTAATTAAACAAATATACTTGGCATACATCAATCAAAGGGGAGCAATTGGGTACATACCTCCGTACGAGTACGACACTTGGATGTCTGCGACTGCCCTAGTGTCGTGCGTGTCTCTCCCGGAAGGCCTAAACGGATAGACCGAGAGTGGGCTGGGCACCGCCTGCCACTCGCTGGTTGCTGCAAGCCTGCAATAGCTCGCAGGTCGCAGCGGGAAGAAACAGCGACCGCGCAGCGGAAGGGAGAAACGCGATGCACCGACGGGGAAGCCAAATCGACGGAAGCGTTTCACGTACGTGTCTCTCCGTCTCCTGGCCTGGGCTTCCTATTCCTACAGCTTACATATATGGGGTTGGGCCCCTTGACGTCGAGGGCCCAATGCGGCGGACCCCTTGACGTCGAGGGCCCAGTGCGGCGGATCCCCCCCCCCCCCCCCCCCCCCCCCGAGCCTGGCCTGGGGAGGGAACCCGGAGGGATTTAGGCCTCATTGGATCTGATAGGTAGAATTATATAATCTTAGAAAAAATCAAAATCCAAACCTGCATTATTCTAGAAATCCTAGGAATCCTACTCAAAATTCTTCTATCCCCTTTCACCTAGCTTCTATGGGATTGTAGGTTGCAAAAGGACATTTTATTGCAAAAGGACATATCAACCCTTGGCCTTTTCTTCGAGGAAGAAAAAGAAAGCTAAAAAATGCAAGGGCATTGTAGACATTTGGCCTTTACGACATTGTCCAGATTATAATCCATGGATCCAAACAGACTAGATTGATTATTAGTACGTATAGAATCAAAATTCTCATAATCTATAGAGAATCCAAACGGGGCCTTTGATGGCACTTGCAAAACACCCCTGCAGATGTTTGGTGGGCACCTAGGGGTACAAATCTAGGGGAATAATAAAGGCTCAAAAACCAAAAACAAACCTAGGAAAATCCAAAAAGATCGATAACCTAAGAAACTTGTTACAGATCCACATCGACAATAATTATGAAAGATTCATGAAAAACTAGCTCTATTGTAACTCCTTTTGTGTGAAGCAAGCGTAAAATGGCAAAAGGTTGGCCCGATATTTCTAAGAGTGACAAAATATCGGCTTTTGAACCGTGTAGTTCGTACCGACAATCAGAGACCACGGATGTACAGATCTCGTTTAATGCAATCAATTTTACTACTCACATGTACGTATGATTTGGAGTTTGGATCACATATTTTGGTTGGTACCAGGAATATCAAAAATAAGGATTGGCTACAGCACCTTGTAGCTACAGTAGCTGTTTGGACTCCTTAATTGTTGTACTCCGCGGTTAATTTCCTTTGACGGTGACCCTGTCCGTTTCCAATCCTTTCCCTGTGTGCTTTCCTTCTTCCTCAGCCACATCTGAAGTTTATAATAAAGTGAAGTAAACTAAAATGTTGACCATATAAGGGCTAGTGAGAGAGCATAAATTTGACATTTTGAAAGAAAGCTCATATTGAAAGAAAGCCACATCGGAGACTGTGGATGCATAGAGTTAGTCGAAACAATCCCATTTGACTATTCATATGACCTATTTTGATATCTGACGAATTTAAGGCAAGTCGAGTAAGTTTGAGCTGTCGGATTTCCATTAGTCTTTTTTCAACTTAATTTCGGGAAAATAGAAAAAAAAACTGAGGCCGTGGCTTCCTCTTCATTCCTTTGTAGCACCGCCTCTCCTAGTGCTCGACCATTGTAGTGCCGCCACCATCAACATCACGTCATCGAGCTCTGTGCAGCAAACTAGCATGGCTTTCCGCACGGATGCTACCACTACAGCAGCCTGGCTTCCCCGCTCGGGAAGGCCCAGTTGCACTCGGGAAAGTCTTCCCCAAGTGCAACTTTCGGGGAAGACCCTCCGTCTAATCCTCATCCGGCAAAGGCGTCTTTCCCGAGTGCCGAAAATCGTGCACTCGGAGAAGGCTTTGCCGAGTGCCGTGCTGGCACTCGGGAAAGATTTAACGCCGTTGGCCGACGGCCGACGCCGTTTTCTTTTTTTTTATTTTCTTCCCCGAGTGCAACACTTGGGGAAGATTTTTAAATTTTTTTTTAAATAATCTTTGCCGAGTGCCGTAGCTCAGGCACTCGGCAAAGAAATTTGTTTTTTTTTAAAAAACCCCTCTTTGCCGAGTGCCGCAGCTCAGGCACTCGGGGAATCCACCTCTAAAAATTCTTTTTTTGTTTTTTCCTTTTCCATGTAAACAACAAAGCATATATATATATCACAAACCACAAATTAACAACAATATATCACAAACCACATTTATATATCACAAACGACCAAATTTGTCCGAAATCCACAATATATTACCAACCACATGTTCAAAAGTACACACTATTCCAAGTTCACAAGTTCAATACATAAAAACGACTCCGCAGGCAGCTCACAGCGACTGTGAGGGTTGGGACGCCCCAGGGTGCGATCCCGGCGAGTGTCCAGGTGGGGATGGCCCGACGTGCGATGCCGGCGACCCTCCGACATGGTTCGATGCAGCCCCCGATTGATGCTGCAAAAAAAGAAGAGATTGCACGTGAGTGACAAGATAAAAATGTAAGGAGTTTAAAGAAAAGTTAAAAATTTCGGCAGCACCTCCCCTGCACGGGGAGGTTTCCAAAACCTGCAAGAAAAACGTCGGCACGAAGGCCGACAACCACAAATCCGGCACGAAGGCCGACACATCAACAAATCCGGCACGAAGGCCATCACTAGGTTTGACACTAAGCATGAGCAAAGAAAGTAAAACATCCGTACTCATACTCATTGGAGTAGACTCTCAATGATGTGGTGGTGGTGGTGGTGCAAGCAGCTATGCTAGGATCTCCCAACCTTGTTGCTGCCCAAGTTGTTGCACGAACTTGAGCAAACCTTCTTGCTGGGCCTCCAAAGCTTGTATCCTCTGATGCTCGGCCTCCCACTTGGCCCGCTCAGCCTCCTGCTCAGCCAGCTGGGCCTCCTGCTGGGCCCGAAGTTGCTGCACCTCGGCCTGCAACATTTGACCCCAATGTTTCAATAATGCAGAGCTAAGGAACGTAAAAGTCAAAGAATGACGAATGAAACTGGAATACTTACCTGGAGTGCCGCCACCGCTGTCGGCCGTTGGCTTATGGGCACGCTAGAGCTCATGCTCGCTGCTCGTAGGTGGTTGAGAGGAGGAGTAGAGCCCGTGTCGAGGATGCCGTCGCCAATGTAGAACCGCCCATGCTTCTTGCCTTGCCCAATCCTCATAACTCGCTCAGGATCAAGGCGCTCCTCGGTCCTCGGATCGTAGTCCGACTCGTGGACTAACCTTGACGCCTCCGTGTATGAACTAAGGCGGGTGTGGACGCTGGAGTTGGTGTACGCCTCTGGGCCTGCATCCGGGTTGTACTCGATGTTGGACTTTGCCGGGCCCATGTGGGCCAGAGCATACGCCATGAGTTGGCCAATTGGCTAGCCACCATGCGCCGCCTCCTGCGAGAAAGACAACAACATGTGGTTAGGAATCATGCAGAATTGAGTGCGGCTAGATTAGACAATGGTGGAGACTTACATATGCCTTTTTGTATTTGCTGAGGCTGGCGCTGCCCTGATGGTGAGGTACACCTGGCATCATCATACGGTGCTCGCTTTTCTCTTGGTGCGCCTTCTGCCAGTCCACGTCCAACCATTTGTCCACTATAGTAGCCCAGCAATCGGGAAAGATGGCGCACCAGCTCAGAATCACCTACAAGCCATCAGAAGATCAAATTAGGCATAGTTAATCTGAAAAGAGATCAATAGGAGATGTTTTCTATTTACCTGTAGGTACTGCTCCCTTGTCAGAATCTCTGTCTCTCTTCTTGCCTAAGTTCTATTGATTCTTCTATTACGGTAGGTGGCGTTGTAGTCAATGTGCGCCTGGAGGCGGGACTCGTGATACAAGTTCGAGACACGCCTTTTACAGGAAGTGTAAGCCACCTGATATGCCCTTTCCTCCCATCCCGGCTGGCATCTGAAGAAGTCCTGCATAAAGACACGAGGTATCCATTATTTTATTTCAAGAATGTCAAATGAATGCAATGAATTGAGGGTCGTACAGCGAGAAAGGCTTATCCACAACTCCGTAATCACCTGATCCGCCAAGTTTGTGTGCCCATCGGCGGGGAAGAGGGCATACTGGTCGAACGAGGGTATCTTTGGGTCCTCATCCTCTGACGTCCACACCAGGCTAGGGAAGTGTTCCCTGCACAGAAGTCCCAGGATCCCATTGACATTGCGAGCCTCGACCCCCTCCTCCACAAGCATCCAGTTCCTGCACAAGTGGTTAACAATAGTTATTATTAGCTCTTATTATGATTTTTCAACATATCAAATGAAGAACATATGAAGTTACTTACCTATCCCCCTCGGGTGCAATCAGTGGGCGGCGGTCAACAGGAATCGGTCACTTCGGGAGCTGGCTGGGACCTCGCTTATAGGGTTTTGAGGCTACAGAGGAAGTCGAACCCCCTGCCCCCTCCTCGGACGCGTGCGGAACGGGGTCGTCGTACATCTGTGGAATGGCATCCTCGTCCACCGTGGGCAGATGGATGTCGTCATCCCTAGAAGAGCGCAAGGAGCCACGATCGTGGTTAGTCGATGGCTCCCACCTAGGCCTGCCCCTCGGCCCGCTCTGCCTCTGCGAAGTCTCCGTCTCCTCAGCCACTGACGTGCCCCTCGGTCTCGAGTAAGTCGAGTGACAGCTCCTCCTAGTGGGCCCCATCACATGCAATTAAAAAGAATAAACTAGTATTAGTCCAGATAAACGAGAAGTACTTAGCAAGGGATGCAAAATAAAGAAAATGTAATTACAAAATAACATAGTATTACATGTATTTCTAATATTCTTCATGATTGGGATTATCTGGACAATAGGTATCGTCATCACTATCAAGAGCCACGAAATCATCAAAAGCATCATCCTCATCGCTTTCATTGCCTAGTTGTAGTCCATCAAGCATTTTCAAGTCTCTCGGATCATGCACCTCATCTGCAGCTTCCTCGTCAACAACCCATTCCTTGTCTACTTCCATTTCAATCTCTCCGGTTAAGTCTATCCCAAGCATCCCTGGTAGCCCCTCGTCTTGTTGATAGAACTCCCCGTCATGCGTGGGTGGGTTCAAGGTGTAATCATCATCGTTTGGGCGAGGTAATTTACCATGTGGTGATACCTTGTGCACAATATATCAACCCTGAAGACAGTGGGTCGGTTTTGCAGGCATATGGACAATAATAAACTTGCCTAGCTTATTGAGCCACAATATAGACATCATCTCCTTCATAGAAGGAATCCTGTCTAGTTTCGACTATCCCAAGTTTAGGGGACTTTTTCTGTACTACAGGTTTAAACCACTGGCATTTGAATACGACAGGCTTAGGTGCTTTTTCACCATGGTATTCGGGCTCGTATATTTCTTCAACTGTGCCATAATAGTCCTCCTGATCAGCGTCGGGCGTAACTACTCCGGGCGTAAATACTCTAGGTATTCGTGGTCCTTGCATTGGGCCTGACTCTTCTCGTAGCCTGTTGTGTGAAAGCGATATCCATTCACGTCATAAGCGTTAAATGATGAGACCTTATAGTCAAAGCCTTTGGCCACTTGTCGTAATTCGGCACTTATAGACAAATCACTTTGGCACTACAAGATCAAGCAGGAGAGAAATGAAATTAGGCAACTAGGAACGCCAAACTTAGAACGAGCTAAGTTGGTCAGAAGGTACCTTTCTTTGGAACCATGTAATGAAATCAGGCGAACCATGTTGAAGAAGGGTCTCTCGTTCATGGTCAGAAGGTGGCCTTGGATGATGCCAGTATTGATAAAAAATTTCCCTGCAACGACAAGCAACAAGGTTGTTGGATGCAAAAAATTTATGGAGTATGTAACAAGTTCGTTGAGAACTTACCCCTGATACTTGTTGACTTCCTCAAGGTTCGTCAACATGTAGAGCATGATCTTGCGCCACTCTTCATTGGTCAAGAACTTTTTGGACGCTCCACTTGATCTCCCATGTTGCCCTTTGAATAAGCTGAGGGTCAATTCATTTTCATCCTCGTTGTAACGAGGGGGTGGATTATGCACGCTAGGGAGGTTCTCACTATAGTATGATGTTGTGAAGTTTGACACCTCCTCACGAATGAATGCCTCTGCTATGGAAGCCTCAATCCTACCTTTGTTTCCACATTTCTGGCAAACAGTCTTTAGACATCTCTCGATTGGATAGCACCAACGGTTTTGCATGGCCCCCCCCATTCATACCTTGTTCGGGAGGTGTAAAATCAAATGCTGCATCGACAAGAAAAGGCCAGGTGGAAAGATGTTCTCCAACTTATAGAGCAACTCGGGTGCCATTTTTTCAACTCCTCAACCACTCTCAGAGATATCTCCTTGGCATAAAGCTAGCGAAAGAAAAAGCTCAACTCTACCAGCACCTTCCAGACATGCTCAGGGACGTAGCCTCGAACCATCGATAGAAGAAGCTGCTCAATCCATATGTGGAAGTCGTGACTCTTCATCCCTAAGACTCGGTCAGTATCTGGGTTCGCTCCCCTCCTCAGATTTGCTGCAAAACCCATCAGGGAAACTTAATGTCTGCACCCATTTCTATCACTTCCGTCCTGTGCTTCTTTTCCAAGATGTAATCAGCCTTAGGCCTTTTCCATGGTTTGCCGTCCCTTGGAGGCATCATCTGTAGCTTTGGTCTATCGCATAGTGTTGCCATGTCTAATCTGGCCTTAGGGTTGTCCTTTGTCTTGTTAGGAATGTCCATGAGTGTTGCCCAAAGTGCTTCGGCGACATTCTTCTCAGTGTGCATTACATCTATGTTATGTGGAAGGCGAAGGTCATCAAAATAGGGAAGCCTCTCCAATCCCGACTTATGAGTCCACATATGTTCCACACCATAGCCCACAAAGCGATCTTTGTTTGGATTATCTTTCTTTGGATTGCCTTTCTTTCTTTTACCCTTCTTTGGATTATCTTTCTGCGTCGGGACCACGAAGAGCATCTATCTGAGCATGAACCTAGGCACTAGTCATCTTCTGAGGTGCAGGGTCGGTCACCATGACACATTTCGTGAAGTTCTTGGTGTCTTCTCTAAATGCATGGTCAAGAGAGAGGAACTGTCGATGCTTGTCGAACGACGAGAACTTGCCACCCTTCTTCAACCAAATAAACTATAGAGCTGCCTTGCATACCGGGCATGGAAACTTCCTGTGGACACACCAGCCGGCGAATATCCCATATGCCAGGAAGTCATGCATGGAGTACTGGTACCAAACATACATTCTGAAGTTCTTCTTTGTAGCTCGGTCGTAAGTTCATACGCCTTCATTCCAAGCCATGATCAATTCATCATAAACAGGCTCCATGTACACACCCATTTTGTTTCCTGGGTGTCCAGGAATTATCAACGTCAAGAATATGTTTTGCCGTTGAAGTAGGGCCCCGGGGGGGGAGATTGAGGGGGATAGCGAACATAGGCCAACAAGTGTATGGGGCCGACATCATTCCATAAGGATTGAACCCATCCGTTGCTAGCGCAACACATACATTACGGGCCTCTTCATCTTTGCCATGATGGTTGCCATTAAAGCTTTTCCATGCTTCACCATCTGTTGGATGTACTATCTTGTTAGGATTGTATCGAATGCCATTCTTGTGCCATGTCATCTGTTTTGCGGACTCCTCGGACATGAATAGCCGTTGGAGCCTCGGTATGATCAGAAGGTGTCGTAGGACTTTCATGGGGATGCCCTCATTCTGCTCCTTCTTGCCATCACCTTTGTCTACCTCCATATACCTAGGGGATTTACACTTTGGACAGTACTTTACATCCTTGTGTTCTTTCCTAAATAGGATGCACCCCTTCAGACCACAATGTATCATGCTCATACGGCATCTTCAGTGCCCGAAGGAGTCTCGTTGACTCAGTACAAGCTACTCGGTAGATGATGACCCTCCAGAAGCAGATCCCCAATAATTGACATCATAGCATCGAAAGCAGGCTCGAGTCATGTTGTGCTGGGACTTCAACCCCTAGTAGGCGCCCAATGGCATCTAGTTGAGAAACCGTTGTCTTCTCATGTAGGAACTTCTGTGCCGAATCCAACATGGCCAAGAACGCCTTAGCGCTTGGCTCTAGCTCCTCCTTCTCATCCTCCTACTCGTCCTCCGTAGATCTTTCAGCGAACGTCACATCCTCATAGTCACCTAACCATCCTGCTACCCCGCCATCACCATCAAATGCCTCCAAGCCTTGTCTCACGACCTCCTCTCTAGGACGGTAGGCTTCACCATGGTGCACCCACCGGGTATAGTTTGGCATAAATCCATACTTGCAAAGATGCTTCATCATGACTTCCCTTGTTCTTCTTTTCTTGTTTTCACATTCGCTGCAGGGACAAAACGTGTCTCTCGCTTCCTTAGCTGCCTTAAATGCATGGTTCAAGAATTTCTCGGTCTTATCCATCCATTCACGGGTGATTTGAGCCTGACTTGGGCGTCCCATGTACATCCACTCATGGTTATCCATCCTCTAGCATATACACATAATGGAGTAATATAACCATCAGTCGCATCTGCACGACAGTGCCTACTGTCTAATAGGTGAGGATAGGTCCTAATCCCACCCTGCGGATGCGTAGATGAGGTTAGTTTCCATGCTATACTCCGATCCAAGACAGAATTTCGGCAGCACCTCCCCTGCTGCTCTCCCGATACATGTCCTGGCAGGGAGAGTGTGTATCCGAAGAACAACAGGGAGGTGGTGCCAAAACTCCATCTCGGATCCGAGTAGAACATGGAAACTAACCCATCTACGCATCTGCGGGCTATCCAAAAAACATGGACAATCCGAAACAGATACGGTCATAGATATGCAAAGATCCGCATACCTCCAACCGTATCTGTTTTGGACTAGGAGACGCCTAACTGGGTTACGCGACCAAAGACCATGATACGGATAGAGGGGTTATACCTAGGGTGCTGGTGAGGTCAGGCTAGCGGGGACAGAGGCGAGTCAGTGCAGTGGCGACGTGACGCGGTGCAGGCAGACCCGCAACATCGACGAAGATGATCGGGTCGCCTAGGTCCCTCCGATGGGTCCTCCTCCTGCATAAAAAGATAATACATTAGTGTCAATTGAAAATTTCGGCAGAACCTCCCCTGCACGGGAGGTTCCCAAAACCTACAGAAAACATAGGCACGGATTAATTATCGATGACGATCCAGTAAAACGTAGATTCATATATAGTACTGAACTTCATCAGCAAAATTGTTTCCTAAAATTGTTTCCTAACATCAGCAAATCACCTAGTCTTTGCAGTGCAGTTGGCAGCAGTTCATATATAGTACTGAACTTCATCCATTCCTTGACTAGACGTAGATTCATGAAAAAATTAACAAACCTGAGTGCAGCAAGGCTCTCTCAGTCTCCTACTAGATGTGCAGCTAGATTAACTGAAGACACCACATATCAGCTCAAAGCCTGAAGATGTGAACATAAACACTGCAACAATATAATTCAGCAAAGCAACATTAGGTTACATGATTTCGCACAACCTCTATAAAGAATTTCATATATCACAGGATTTGACTCTAAGTAGATGCCTCTACATAAGAGATCACCATGGAACCAAATGACTAGAAATGACAGGCTTATTACCTGAACCATTCTGATACATGTTATCTGCTAAGTTTAAATTTAAGGTCACACATCTGTCTACTGAGTAAAAGAAAATGGGTTTTAATTTAAGATCAACCATCTGCCATGATAATACTTTAACAAGGCATGCATTGCATAAATTCAACTAACAAATAGTTCTTACTTGATTTACTTCACACAGTAAGGTGACAAAGATGGGCTGTATTGAAAGTATTAAATTGAAGCAGAAGGCAGATGCGTCCTCTGCCGAGAACTAGAATAGATCTTTCCTATGCTAACCATATTATAAGCAGAAATGCTACACAAACAAACAAAAAAATTTATATGCTTTCAGTTAGTGCTTAGTAGTTCAACCATTGCTAGCTTCATTATAGGGTAAATCTAATAGCAAAGCTAAACTATCTATGGATCAGTCAAAATATATATTGTGATGCCATTGAAAGCACTACTACAGCTATATGTATAAGAATTTACATAGAAGTTACAAAGACAAAACACGAAAATATCACCTCAGTTGCCGTCAGTTTATCCAAGCACATGGCTGAAACCTTTCATAACACAATTAAGGTTTGACATATAAGATAATTGTAATCTAAGCAGTCTTTCTAACGACAATATAAGCACAAGCTAAGCTCAAAAGGGTCAAAATATTATACTATTGACCAAAAGAATCACAACTATGCCTAATTATTCAGTCTGGAAGTGTTGAGCAAGTAGTACAAGTTAATTAGGTACCAACATATAATAATTTTAATAATATTAGTGGAATCTCAAGATATATATGCAGACAACATATAGTATTTTAGTAGAGCAGATATATATAGCACCCTTTCATATGATTCCAGCTGGAAATATAAAGAATCACTCAAAGAAATAAAGCTACTTTGTCATCTACTAAATTGTTACAGGTTTATAAGAATATAATAATGCACTAAAAATAGATAGCTACTTAAAAGTTATCACCAATAGCTAACTCATGAAAAGGATGTTTCCTAAAGCTAAATATAGCTTTTAATTATTAATTGCTCTCAGTTGTGATAGGGGTACAAGCAGCAATAGGAATGTAGAACGCCTCTACTCCTACTATATATATAATAGTCATTGCTGTACTATTTTATTATTTTCACTTGAATGCTGAACTGCTACTTGTATTATTGTGATGTGCATTCTAACCATAAAGCTTGAAGCATGATTTTGCACATTCACAGGATACATGATTTACATCATGGAAAGAACCACTCAACAGGAACTGCTCATGTAGCCATTTCAGCACAAATGTGCAATTCTTCACTTGGTCCATTAAGAAGATTTGGCATGGGTACCTAATTACATGGATCATAAACCACTATTACCAGCTACTGATCATTAATTAGTCAAAACTAACATGAAACAAACTCTAAACACACCTAATCATGTGGACAAGTTTATTTGGACTGAGCCTAATCATCACCTTAAACTTGCTTCCTCTAACACACAACACACATCCCAAATTGTATGCTAGGGGTGGAAACTCTTGCATGTCCGTTTTGTGTGGCATGAGCTACTTCCGGAAAGTGGCCATTTTATCTGGCGTAGCACCATAACATGCACTCTTATTATATTGTATGCAGCAGTCACCAAGCATTTTTTCCCTTCACCACTCCATGCATAACTGATCTGTAATCATGCACATTGGTGCAAGATAAAGCTAATGGAGAACATGGATAGCAGAGCAGGTGGCTGCGGGTAACAATGGCTGGCGGGCTGCAAGGACAGCAGCAAGCAAGCTGCCGGGCTAGGAACTATTCCCAGGAACAGAGCAAGAACGACATACGCGACCCTAGCTTTATTGATTTGGCAAAGATTAAGACTATGGGTCGTAAAGCAGCACTAGATCAGGACAAAGCAAGTACTGAAAAACTTGGGGACCAAGCCAGATCTGGAGGATAAAGAAATCACCTTTGAAAAGCACCTCGGTCGGGGAAGCAGGGACCACGCGCACGTGCACGGGAGTGAGGACCAGCTAGCAGGACTCCCGTCGTGACCTTGAGGGAAAGCACGCGGTCACGTTGGGGGCAGCCGGGCGCACGGACGCAGCGAGCGTCAGCCGCACGGGCACTAGCTGCTGATGGGATGGGCCGCGGCGCGCAGACCGAGCGGGCGCTGGCAAGCAGCCGGAGCAAGAGCTGGCCGCATGAACGTAGCACGCGGCACGGTGGAGACAGGCCACGGCCGCGCGTCAGGGCCGGCCGGGCGACCGTCGCTAGCTGTTGCTGGCTAGGGGTTGGACACCAACACACGGTCAGCAGGGCGAAGCTGCAACGCGTACTGGGGGCGGGTAAGAGAATCGTGGGCCCCGTAGGTAAGGGAATTCGGGCGCAGCCAGATCGATCTGAGCTGAACTGAAAATTTTAGTTGGGGTGGAGAAAAATTCTAGGGAAGGGTCGTCTGTACGTACACCGATATTTAATGAGAAATTCCAGCTCTGGAGGACAATAAGTCCAGAGAAGTGTCCTCTGTACACGATTGACAATTAACTAGAATTTCTGGCTCGGGAGACGAATAATTCCAGGTAATGTACTGAGAAGAAGTGAAAAAACAAGTGCCCTGGACAGTAATGACCAACAAGCAAAAGGTCAAGTTAGTTCTGTGTACTTATGAATTTTTCTGTATGCTTATGATGATCTATCAAACTTACAGTTGCTAGTATGTTTATAAATTAATTTGGTTGTATGCTTCTGATATATAGTCTGTGTACTTATATTTTGTAGGGCCTAATTAATTAAAGCACAAACACATAAGTCATAGGACTAGTTCACAGGATATCAACTCAAAAGACAATAGTTCACAATATATGTTCAAATCACAAAAAAGAAATAGCCAAAGAATAATATATGTTCACAAACATAAATAGATCACAACAGATTTAGGCGAGCACTCATAGTTCACAACATAAATAGATGGTTCACAAACCCAACACAATGATCTGGTCATACATCAGCTAGGACCAACTACCAAAGATCAGTAACAGCACTATCAAGTTTTGCCTTCATTACATCCAAATCATGCTTCAGGTCCAAATTGTGGTCGTTTTAATTGGGCAGTGTTATACACAAGGATTGAAGCTGAACTAAATAGTACCCTTCTGGTGACTCAAGTACTTCGGTTAATTGGTCCCAACTTGTTAGTCTGGACAAAGGTGCTGGTGAGGCAAATGGATCATCTTCCCCATACAGTGGTGAGTCCGGTGTTAGGGCGAAACTTGAATCTCCTAATGAAGAGCTGGGTGATTGAACTATGTAACCTACATGACAATCCGCATGAGGTAGTTTAATAATTGGATTGTGATACATCTCAAGTATGTGGTTAGGGGCGATGTATAAGATGGTTGTACCATACCTAACTGTAGAAGAAGCCAGTTGCTGTCCACCTCCACCGGCTTGTCCACCTCCACCTGCTTGCCTAGAAGTCCCTACACCATCCTTTGGGAACAGTGTGTATCGAAAAGGACGTGTTGATCATAGCTACAATAAGAGTGAGATTTGTTAGAGGGAATAGTGTAACATTAATGTTGCAAAGGTTCTGTTGTAACTGCAGTTACCGTTCTGTTGTGCCCAGATTGCCGAGTTGGGACCCGGTGCATATCCTTCTACATCCATCCAAATTGGCCACATGTAGAGCACAGTGCCTCTGCGGATGGCTACATTCCATGTAGAAGGTATATCTTCTCGGGATGCATATGTCTTGAAGGTTGCAGTGAGATCCTCCTTATTCAATTTTGGATACAACACAACAACCTTGTTCACGAAGATCGCACTTAAGGCTTTAGCGACGAGCAAATGTGGTGGCAGTCCGTGAACGGTAACCTTGAGATGTTCCATAACTTCTTCTCCTCGTTGGCGTTTAGCTGGTGTCAGAGTTGGGGATGGGGGTGGCAGGCCATCGAAGGGTAGTATTGCACAACCATGCTGGGGAGTCCATGGATACGTGACAATCTTTGCGCCCCCAATGTCAATTTCTGGTCTTCTCAAGATTTCAGTGGCTTGCTCTGTTGAACTACCCCACACCAGGTAATCTGGATCATGTCGTAGAATATTCTCCAAAGCAACATTAACCCCACAGATGTTGACAATTGCATGGTGTATCAGGATGCGATTAATCCGGTCCTAGTTTGCTGTTGTTGGGACCTTGAGAAGTACTATGCAGCCAAACCATTTTTTTGCATCCATGGACATCTCACTATCGTGGAAGATTGTGATGGTGTCCATCCGGCAGAAAAACTGCCATCACTCTCTCCTCCTGCAAAATAAGGAACAAAAGATTGTCAATTAAGAAACACAACATTATATAAGTTGAAAATTTCAGCAGCACCTCCCCTGTACTGGGAGGGTTCCCAAACCTGCAAGAAAAATGCCGGCATGAAGTCCGACAGCCACATTTCTGGCACAATGGCCCACACATCAACATTTGCGGCACGAAGGCCAGCAACGACATACACAGCACGACGGCCGACAACCGGGGAGGGAGGGGGGCTTTACCTTGGGTGGCGGTGGAGTCGGGCGACGTGAAGTCGGGATCACCTTCGTCTCCGGCTAGACGCGGGGAAAATGGCATGGACGAACACGGGGCGTGACGCACGGGCGCGGGGGCGTCACGGTCGTCGGCCTCTCCTTCTCCCCTCGTCTTCTCCCTTCCTCTTCTCCCCTCCTCTCTTCTCCTTCTCCTCTCCTTCTCCTCCTCCTCTTCTCCCCTCGTCCTCCCTTCTCCCTGCTCCTCTTCTTCACCCCTTATCCTCTCTTCCTCCTCCTCCGCCGCTCTACAGAGCCGGGCCGGTGCGCGCGGGGCCGGCCGAGGAGCGTGGCCGGGTGGCGGCGGGGGTGGGCCGCCGGGGAGCGTGGCCGGGGGGCGGGGACAGTGGGCCACCGGCGAGCGTGGCTAGGGAGCGGCGGCGTTGCCCCACAGCCGGGCGAGGCGGGGCAGCGCGTCGGGCGAGGCGGGGCAGCGCGTCGG
The DNA here is from genome assembly GCF_019320115.1 of Miscanthus floridulus. Classification (NCBI taxonomy): domain Eukaryota; kingdom Viridiplantae; phylum Streptophyta; class Magnoliopsida; order Poales; family Poaceae; genus Miscanthus; species Miscanthus floridulus. Next base: position 24,863,710 of record NC_089583.1, on the reverse strand, counting down.
GCGGGGCGGGGCAGCGTGGGGCCCGACTAGGAGGGGTGGAGCCGGGCTCGGGCGGCGTGGGGATGGCGCGGGGACGACGGCGGGGCGGGGGCCAGGAGGAGCTGAGGCGGGGGAGGGGGGCGGGGACTGGCGGCAGCGGCGGTGGCGCGGGCAAGGTGGCCGGGAGCGTGAGAGTGTGAGAGTGTGAGTGTGGGTGTGAGTGTGTGAGTGTGGGTGTGAGTGTGGCCGGATGAGTAGATGAGCGTTATAATTTGGGAAAATTGGCTAGGGAACACTGCAAAAACATGTCTTTTGCTATAGGACACCAAAAATACTTGTCCTTGCCAATAGACACTGTAATACAGTGTTAGTTTGGTGTAGGACACTAGACCTATTATTAAGTGGGAAGCTATGGGAAGTGACTAGATTACCATTACCTGGCCAACACCCGACTCGATGCAATCGATCCCAAATCGATGAATGGATTCGCATCGTCCCCCGCTGGAACACGCGACAAAGACCAGGCGAGGTTTGCGGCGGTTGCCCTCCCCCGGCTATGGCATGCCTGCCAACATGGCTGCAGTGGTGGGGCTCGTTCCCGGAGGCGCGGGCTGCCGGAGGCCCACGGCGCCCGCCTCCGGAGGTGAGCGGATGCGGCTATTGGCGGCGCCCGACAGATGGTAACCACCAGGGAATCACTCTATTCGGATGTTTTTAGGAGTGCGGAGTGCGGAGCTTGTTGTCGTCTGATTGCATGTTTCTCTTTGCAGACGAGGGGACATCTCGACTCTACTCGCCGTTTTGGCCCAAAGCCTAATGGTGGGACAGAAGTCATAGAATGGGGTTTCTTGATTCTCGGATTGAAGGCCAGTGAAGTGCCTAGCTTCTCATGCTTAAGGAATTCATCGCTCGTCCATTTGCAACTGCAAAATTTGGAGTCCAAAAACCAACCAAATAGCTCTGCAGGACAATGAGCTTGTTGTTTCTGATGTCGCCGGTCTTAGCATACTTCGAGGAACAAAACTAGGTGTGAGTATGCAGGACACTAACTACAGTGGCTTTGTTGGCATCATAGAAGGTCTGACACTCTCTGAAGCTTTTTCTGCTGCGTCTATGTTTGTAATTCGATCATGACCCGATGCTACTGCTGCCTACTGAAGCATTGGTCTGAAGGGGATAGGGGCATACTAGTCTATTTCAAGTGCGTTCTTACCTATTGGGAGAGGAAATGTTATTACGCAGTTGAGACCCGGCATGTTGCCGCGGGAATTATTGAATGAGTTGAACATGTAGTTGAATACAAACGACACCGAACAATTTCCTGCAATAAACAACTAAGAGGCATAGAACGTTAAACAAAATCTAGGGATAGAAAATTGTGTAGATTCGGTATCACAGATGTGCAGATGTGTGATGAAGTAAATCGCTAAAAAAGTCAGAGTTAGCATGATAGTTTGTCAAGTACCTCGACAAGATGGTAGCAAATGCAGAGGCCAGAGGTAACAGAAGCTTAATAGAGTATACACGTTGCAACAATTGAGATATATTACATAAGCTCTTCGCTGGATTCTATATTTCCTTGTAGAAAGCAAAGCGCTGGATTCAATAGGTGTTGTAAGCTGATTGTCTAGGAAATCATGGCACCGATGCAAATCCAAGCAGGGAAAAATGTGAGACTGCAGCCTGGCCAGCTGTTTTGAAGTGCAGTACATATTGTAGAAGAATGGAAAAATTGCTCTTGAGACTGCAGCCTGGCTAGCTGAGGCTGCAGCCTGGAAACATTCACAATGTGATCTTATGGATAGGGTAAGACAACTATGCATGGAAAAAATGTTCTTGAGAAGAAAAATTGCTTCTGTTCCATAACTTAAAAATGTTTCCACCCATAACTTACGTATTTAAACGACTTGTAGTGCTACACCAACTAGAGCCATCACTTCTGTTCCTACAACAAGCCCTGTGACAAGGAGGTACATTATGACAACTTTAAATCTTATTTTTAAAAAACTGCACATGTGAATGTTTCTTTCTATGCCAATTTTTCATGCTTCTACATCTTTGCAGTATGTCAAGGAGGTTGTTGGAATATGAAGCATCTACACTGACTAGAGCCATTGCCTCTATTTCGACACCAAGCCCTCTCACAAGAAGGTACTATAGCTTCAATTTTTATGCCTTAATGTCGGTCATCTCCGTTTATTTGACACGACTCTATATCCATTTACAGCCATAAGAGGATGCTAGAACTTGAAGGTAATATAGAACCTATTCAATGTCTTGCTCTATCTCCAGATCCTACCCATGAGAAGGGAAAGCCAAAGAAGTTGAAGGTTGTCAGATCCAAGAAAGCTTAGACCATTTAGTACCATGTTCTTCTAATGTTGTTGTTCAAACCATGATCTTGTGATGTATGGATCTGGTACTGTACTAGATAGCCTAATGTGGCCGGAACATGTTGTTTTGTTGGACCAACTTCTTTAGTTTGAACCTGCTGTTCTACTATGGTGAAATATTGATGAAAATCAATCTATTTTGATGCTGAAATGTTCCTTGTCATGCTCATGTATTGTTGCTGTAATGTTGATCTAAAGGGGTAAGGGTATTCTTGTCCAGAAATCATGTTTGGATAACTGTTTGATTGAGAAACATTATTATAAGAGCTATAGTGTCCAGCATCATATTGTCATGGTCGAAGAGTGTGTTATAGCACAGCCATACTTTTTTAAGGGAGAATTGGATTCTTGCCCTTAAAATTTTTAGAAGTTGGAGATTTGCCCTTACAATTCGAGGAATTGGAGATTTGCCCTTCATATTCTTGCCCTCCCTGAGCTTTGCCCTTTTCTACGTATGAAGCCTTCTTGGACCCACTTGCAGCACTTGTATTTCTGTATTGGACCAAAATGCCCCCCTAGACAAGAGGAAAAGGGAGAGGCGAACAAGCTGAAGACGCATCCATCAACCTCCCGTGCTTTTCCCTTCTCCCTCCCGTGTTCTCTCTCCCTCTCGTCTCTCTCCCTCATGTGTTCTTCCCCTTTCTCCCTCAATAAACCCTAGAACTGGAGAGTGGAGACAGCGGGCGATTGGAAGCCGACGCGCGACGATAGGATCTACGGCTGCGACGAACCCTAACCACCCATGCGTGTCCAGTGGTGGCAATGGAGGCACCCTGATGGATGGACCGGAGTCGGGCGCACCGATTTGCCGCACTGGTGTGGCAACGATGGAGAACACTGCTCCTAGGTAATCTTTCCTCCTCCTTTCCCTTGTTTAATTGTGGTGACCACAGTTCCCTTGATTTGGTGGAATCGATTAGCTGTGCATGTATACACTTTGATTTGGAGTTTGATTTACTGCATGGTAGGGATGGGATGTTTGTGCTAGAGGTTAAAGTCCAAGGTTTTGCTTCCAAAGATTCTGCTAGTAGGAAATGTTACACAAAAGGCCATGTGTTTAAGTGGTTTATGGAGTATGGGTCAATGTCACTTGACTTACTGTTGAAAAATCTGGCTACTGAATTAAATCTGAGCAGTAACCAGACACCCAATGTTTGGTTCTTTGACAAAAGATTGAATGAGGATGCCAGAATAGTTGGTGAGATTCAAATGCTAGATTTGTTTGAAATGTATAAGGAGGAGATGAGTTGTGAGGTTGTGGTAGGTGTATTCGATAGGTCAATTTGTGTGGAAGCTGAATTTGATGCCATGGAGCCTGTATGTGTGGTTCTCATGATGATGCAAATGTTCAATTAGAGGTAGAGGCAGCTGCCAACATGTCAAAAGAACCCACTAATGCTGCTCCTGATAATCCAGAGGCAGCTGTTGATGTCGAGTTAGATAGAGAACCCGATATATTTGATAATGCTGAGGAATATGTGGGTGTTGATGATGAGGCCATGTATGGGATTGTGCCGGTTGCTCCTCAATTTGCAAAGCCAACTGACAATTCTAACACTAATGTTAGGGCTGAGCCAACTTATGCTGAGCCATCTGATCCATTCTTCCATGTCGAGGCAGAGGCAGAGGTGGATGATGCTGACCCTCTCAAGGTCCAAGTACTGCATGATCCAAACAACCCAAAAATAGAGGTGGGGGCGTTGTTTCCTGATATAGTTGCATTCAGAAAAGCAATAAGGCACTATGTTGTGAACAAGGGGTTTGAGCTTGCTGCTGGGTACAAATCAGATAAGTCAAGATTCACAGCTAGGTGTGCTGCTGAGGGATGCCCTTGGAGAATACATGCTTCCACCATTTTTGATAAGAAAACTATATAGGTACATTCTTTGTAGTTGTTGTTTTGTATTTGATAAATGCTCTTGTTTATATTTGCAAAAGCATTACCATGTCTATCTGCCTTTCTGTAGATCAAAATGCATTTTACTAGTACTGTGGTTTAATGAAAAGTGCATTTACAGGAAGAGGACAGAGGATGATGCTGGACCATCCAAAGCTGATGATGCTGGACCATCCAAAGGGAATAAAAAGAAGGCTTCAAAGAAAAAGACAACTTCTAAGAAGAAAAAAACACCGTTGAAGAAGAAGCAGAAGAAGGATGCTGCTGCTCCTCTAGCAAAGGTTGTGACAAGCCTGATGGACATGTTCTGTGGAGGACACTGAGACTGATGGTGCATTTCCAGATATTTTGTGACCTTTGTTTTGTAATATAATGTTAGTGAATTGTCAACTACATGCCTTTGATGGCAGCAAACTGTGAAATGTGTGTGATCTGTGATGGAAGTGAACAAGTTGAAATGCTTATGTGAATCCTGCTGAATTTTATTTGATGACAAGAGCATTGCTCAATTAGATGATAGAATGACAAGAGCTCTGGAGATGGATTTGACTTTCGACAACCTTTTAAGTCTCTTCTTCGTGTTGTAACTTCTCCTGGCATTATATCTGATCCTGATTGGGATACAATAAGTGATGGTGATTTAGTTGGTTCAGCATCTTCTACCGAGAGGAAAATAATTGTTGCCAACTTCCTTCCTCTGAACTGTACAAGAGATGAAACTGGGAAGCTGTCCTTCTCATTGGATCATGATGCACTACTCATGCAACTTAAAGATGGTTTTTCAAATGAGACTGATGCTGTGTATGTGGGCAGTTTGAAAGTTTAGGTAGATCCCAGTGAGCAGGACCAAGTTGCACAGAAGCTTCTTAGAGAATATCGATGCATACCTACTTTTCTCCCATCTGACCTGCAGCAGCAGTTCTATCATGGCTTCTATAAACAACAATTATGGCCACTTTTTCATTATATGCTTCCAATTTGCCTAGACAAGGGTGAGCTATTTGATCGCAACCTGTTTCAAGCCTATGTCCGAGCCAACAAACTTTTTGCAGATAAAGTTATGGAAGCAATCAATACAGATGATGATTGTGTTTGGGTTCATGATTATCATCGCATGCTGCTCCCTACATTCTTGAGGAAGAGGTTACACCGAATAAAGATTGGTTTCTTCCTTCACAGCCCTTTTTCCTCCTCAGAAATCTATAGGACTCTGCCTATAAGGGATGAAATCCTGAAGTCACTGCTTAATGCTACAATTAAGCAATGAGTCTGAAGATCCTTTCTGTAGGTGTCCATGTTGGTCGGCTTGAATCTGTCTTAAAGTTGCCTGCTACAATTAGTAAGGTTCAAGAAATTGAACAAAGTTATAAGGTTGTCCTTGTACAAATCATCAATCCAGCAAGAAGCACAGGGAAGGATGTGCAAGAAGCTATTACAGAAGCTTGTTATGGTCGGCAAGACCTATGCTAGGAGAAGTGGCAAGACCTATTAGACCTAAGCATTGGCAAGACCTAAGAATTGGCTATAGCCTTAGGAGCCTAAGCTCTAACATTGCTCAAATAGATAACAGAATGGCAGCAAGGCTGCAAATTCCAAACTCAATTATTAGCAAATAGCTAATGTCATACATCTGATAGGAAAAAGCCACACACATGGCTACATCACTTCCAAATTGTGCTCAGAATACAACCAATGACTACACCTACACACACGGCTGCAATAATGACATAGTCCTTCTTTAGAATCTCTACTTGCACCTTCAACTTCGAGACATCATTCACAGCATTGTCAAGTTTTGCCTTTATTTTATCGAAATCTTCCTTGAACTCTAGAATAGGGTCGACAGACCCATGTCCACCATCTGCACAACTGGGAAGGATCGCCTTCTTCCACCAAATTGGATGCTGCTTTGGATTGCGTAGGACATCTTCATACTGCTTCTCGGACATGATGATGCCACATGTAGTTGAGTCATCCTGCAACCGATGAAACCATACCTTCATGACCACCATCCAAAAGCACAAAATTGAACAAAAAAATTTGACTTACTTTGATGTTGTTCGGACACTTGACGAAGGTCTAGGCCAAAAGTGGCCTGCTGCTTGCTTCGGATCTGTACTAGTTTCACCTTGCAGTGTGGGCGGTCCACGAGTGGGGTGAAAGCCGAGCTCTGGATGCCCCCCAAGCTGGAGCCAGCAGCACCTCCTCCCATATACTGACTGCCACTCATCTGGGCAACAATAGGCACCATATGCACATGACAAAGACAGGCGGGCATCAACGGCGATAAGAAGCAGATGCACCAAAGGTCGGGCCACGATGAAAATGGGGTGTACTAGGGAAAAAAGGAGAAGAATGGGGCACCTCCAATCGCCGTTGCCTTCAATCGCCGGCATTGCCTTCAATCTGCGCGGCCACCGCCTCTCGCCACATGGCCGCCTCCAATCGCTGCGCGTCGGCCTCAAGGAGCTGCGCGCCTAGCTCTAGTCGCCGCGTGCGCCCGCCACCTGTTGCCCGCGCGCATGCCTCCAGTCACCCCTGCGTGCGCTCGCCTCGACCACCCACCTCCAGTCACCCAAGCACTGGCCTCCAATCGATGGCTAGGGTTCTTCGATTGAGGTAACGTGGAAGAACACGGGAGAGAGAAACCAGTGAGGGAGATAGAGAGAAGGCCGTGGGTTCAATACCCATTCGGTTGAGTTAAAGATTGATGGGACCTAGGGGCATTTTGGTCCAATACAGAAATACAAGTGCTGCAAGTGGGTCCAAGAAGGCTTCATACGTAGAAAAGGACAAAGCTCAGGGAGGGCAAGAATATGAAGGGCAAATCTCCAATTCCTCGAATTGTAAGGGAAAATCTCCAACTTCTAAAAATTGTAAGGGCAAGAATCCAATTCTCCCCTTTTTTAATGGCTTGTAGCAAAAGCCATGGTTGAAGGATGTCTAGGAGCTAATTTTCCCTTATAATTTCCTCCACGCGGGGGGGGGTTCTTTTTGCTCGCTCGCTCCCTCCCGCCCACCTATGCGCCACTAGGGTTCGTTGCACGCCGCCAGGGCTTCCCTCGTCCGCCTGCCCATGCGTGCTGCCAGGCCGCCCGCCACCCTGCCCACGCCTCCCCTGCCACCCGCACGGACGCTCGCATCGCCGACGTGCCCCACGTGGCATCGCGGCCAGGCCAAGCCGCGCCCCATTCCCTGCGCGGCCACGTCGCCCTAGTGCCCCACCCGATTGGCCGATTGGAGTTCTTTGCTTCAACTCAGAGCATAGGTGATTAGAAATCAAATCCCTCCCTTTGTAATTTTGCAAGTCAAAGATCATGATATCATCGGTTGCTATCTAAACTCATCTAAATGTTTTGTATTGTTCATCCAAATATTGGGTTTGTCTCCAACCTTGTTTTCAGTTCCTTGGTACCAATGTTTGGTTCAACTCTAAGGATATCCACAGCCCTGCTAGCTACCCACTTGCAACTTGGAGTTGTAACCTGCATCCTCTCACTAGACACACATTCATGTTTATCAACTAACACGGTTACCTACAAAAACAAAAAAATATTAAATTACATAACAAGATGAATGATTGAATTAAGTGATACAAAAAAATATTTTACCTCCACAGTAGCGCTGCCATCCAGTTTCGACCCATTTATCCTCCAAGGACAAGGGCCCGTCGATTCATCACCAGACTTGCAAAAACCCCTATATTTCTTCGTAGTTGACTTCTCTACTCCTAAATGGAACTCCTTCTTGATGGCATATGTCCGCACTGCCAGCTTGAACTCTTCCATTGTTGGGTACTGTGTCCCAACCTCCATTGATGGGTTGTTCTTATCATATGAAATGACGATCTCACCCGGTACAGCATCATTAGTAGGAATGGCAGCACCATCAACATCTTGACCAAGCTCATTATCATTGCCTTCTTCATCCATTCGACGATCAGATGCTTGTGTAGGTATATTTGGTGTGCCCTCATCTCCCAATCCCAATAGCTCACACATCTGACTCTCGCTCATAAGTTCAATTCGACCTTCATCATCAACTGTCTCAACTATCTGTATGGTAGACCAATCAACTCTTTCTGTATTTTCGACATCATTTACTTGGGACCTACAAAAAAAAGCGAAAACTAGTTTACTATACTAGTAACATTGATACTAATAAATGCATTGACATTTTATACTACAAACTTACTATATATGATAGGATGATGATTGATGTTTTACACAACTGTACTAGTGGCTGCATGGTTGATATATGATCTGCCTTACATTCTATATATGTTTTATGCCTTCTTAATTGATTAGTTACAATAGTGAACAATAGTTATGAGTGATATATGATAGTTGTCTCAGCTAGGCTGCATGGTTACTGAACAATACTGAACAATTGTTACAGCTAGGCTGCATGGTCTAGTACTATATCATTTACTACATATGACAGTTTACTGAACTTTCCATGCCTCGAGCAAACTGAATGGATGAACAAGGCAAACTGAATGCACGATCAAACTGAAAGGATCCTTAATGGCAAAAAACAGAAATCATTAGGGGCAATACCTCTGCACATCAAGCATTGAAAGATTGTACTCTGTTATCGGATGAGGAACAGTGGGCAGCAGAGCTCTTGCTACAGCTAGAGCATCGTCTCCAGGGTTCTCCATTGGAGGCTGTGGAAGGTCATCGGCTGCACCAACTGCCGTGGCCTGCCCTCCAGGAGCCGCATCCAGCTGTGCACCAGGCACCGCAGCGGCCAGGGCAGCAGGCCCCGAAGCACCTAGGGCTAGGGCAGCAGGCCCCGACGTTGCCTCGACGTCCATGGCAACCTGCCCCAGCGTGGACATCTTCGGCTGGAGGCTCTTCCTCCATGGAGGGCAGATCACCGGCATGGGGGAGGGAGAGGGCCAGCGGTCTTCACGGCGAAGCGGCGGGCGCCAGTGTTCTCACGCAGGAAGGAGGAGCGTCGGTGTTCTAGAATGAAACGACGCGTATACGGAGTAGATGAAACGACGGAATCCAGAATAGATGAATCGATACATTGCTAGCCAATTTCTCTTGCTGAAGGGTAATAGGGTCAATACAAAAAATACATGTATTTTTAGATGACAAAAGAGATTAAAAAAGAAACAAAATGTCATTAGAGCTTATTGTAATTGTTTGGAGTCCTATTTTGGAGAAACAAATGTTAGGAGTCCTATTATATAGAAACACAACGTTTGGAGTCCTATAATAGCCAATTTCTCAATTGTAACTGACTAGCACTATTTAATGAGGTAATTGGTGTTATCCAAAAATCCTCAAGTCAAAATGAAGATATAAATGATTACTTGCCAGCATTTGGTTTTGGTGCCTGACGAGGTCTAGCTTTGGAGGATTTATTTGCTTTAATTTTGACTTTATGTCCTAGCAGTTCAGTAATATTTGGGCTCCTAAGTAAACTGCTAACTCCTTGAATGAACCCAGGACTGGTCATAGTCCATTCGATTGACTCAGTAGTATCTCACATCCCACACATAGGGAGCCCTTCTTTTTACATACAAATAAAAGAAGGAAAATTATTAGGAATGACAGATATTAATCAGGAACATGCATCTGAAAGTTTATCATCAGTGTCTTGGTGAGTTTCAGAATTCAGAGTTCAGTTACTCGGATTTGCACAATATTTCATTACTTGGGATGCTTGATTAGTATATTGACTTTACTTGTATCTTTCTAATTATTCGAAATATTTTTACTTATATAGTAGATGACTGATCATGATTTCTGATATGTGTATAAACAAATATACTGAGAAATAATCTTTGATATCAATGTTATCAATTTCGCCACACCTAAATTTTTTCCTTCCTCCGCCACTAGTCCATGTCCTCCATTAATAGCTTTATCTTGCGCCATATCTCATACTTGTTCTTGCTTTATCTACTGCAGGATGGGTCGCAAGAAGGTGGTTCGCCCTGAAGATGAGTCGGGTAATGGAGATGCTTCTCTGCCTCGCCCCAAGAGAGCGAAGCAGCCCACTGCTAAGCCTCCACGCAACAAGCGCAAGGTGTCAGCAGGACGTGGCAAGAACTCCTTCCGCAAAGCAGCGGATGACTTGTACCTTGCCCAATGTGGATGTCGAGTTGGTTCCTGTGACTGAGCAATTGTTCACCCATATGGGCGATCAGCGTTTTATGGATGACTTTCATCCGCCTCGCCCTAAGGACTATTTTAGCAACCAAGGAGAGGTCTTTAGCAAAAGGTTTGAATGTCCATCTGAATCTCGAGATGCTGATTTTTGTGATCCTCGCTTTGGGACTGTCTTTCAGCTGGACTACTATGATTCAGTGATCCTTTCCAAGAGTCAGCCAAGTGGTTTTACAGAAGTACATTGATTGGGATCATTGTGTCAAATTGGGTGATCCTGAGATGACTAGAGCTCTTGAAATGTTGGAAAGGCGTAATTTCAATAATCTCATGACCATGCAGTATCCGTGGAGCAATGAGGTCATTGCACAGTTCTTTGCTACTGTTTGGTATGAGAAGGCCACAGCTGATCATTATGGTTATATGCATTTCTCCATTGAAGGTCAGCCCTATTATGTCTCTTATGCTCGCTTTGGCAAAATTCTTGGATTTGAGTTTGATGACATAGACAAACATCGGCTTAATTGCAACCCTCACCGTGACATTGATCTCTCTTTTGCTTACAATGAGGATGCTACTGCCGATGACTTCTACACCATCAACAACATGAGAAAGGTTTATCGCTATTTTAATTTGTTGGTCCAGCAAACTTTGGTTCCCAAGATTGGTGGTGCTTCAGTGATTTTATCTTCTATGGGTCCCTTCTTGAAAGCTTTTCAGGAGGGTAATGAGGAGGATTTCAGTGCTTTTGGCTTCATTTATAGGCAGATTCAGTTGACATCTTGGGATCCTAAGAAGTCTTGTACTCATGCTCCCTATATCATGAAGATGATTGAGGTAGTCACTCAGAAGGAGTTCATCAAAGAAGTGAGCCATGAGCCTTACCGACCTGTGAGAATTAGTGAGACAGCAAAGAGGAGAGGCCACAAGCCCAGTCAACCTCGGCCTCAGTCTGTGCCTTTGCCTTCCTCCTGTGCCACAGCTGCAGCTTATCCTGAAGACGTCCAAGGTCTTCTCTTGCAGGGTATGCGCTCTGTGTTTGGGATGTCCATGGCCATCTATGAGGCCAATAGAGAGCACCATAGGTTTGTCCAGGAGGAGCTTCACCGCGCTGAGGTCCAGCGCAAGATGATTGCCGAGCACGTAGGTGTGACTTTGTCCCTAGTTCGTCCTCTACCTCCAGCACCTCAAGCAGCCCAAATGGTGGAATCCATTGTTTCAGCAGTCTTTTGTGCAGCCACAGCAGACACAGTTTGACACCGACGAGCAGCCACAGGCCTCGTCCCATGTTCAGCAGGGTGTTGGTGGCAGCTTGTCCTCTGGATGGGCTTCCACCACCTATGGTATAGTTGGTCACTTCTTTGGCCCTACCTTCAACGTTCTCTACTCTGCCTCCTATCCTTCTACTTCCGGTGGACAGCAGCCCGGTGAGACCCATGGAGGATGACTGTGTCAACCCTTCTACTTCCGGTGGACAGCAGCCCGGTGAGACCCAGGTGGATGACGGTGTCAACCCTTCTACTTCCGGTGGACAGCAGCCCGCTGAGACCCAGGAGGATGACGGTGTCAACCACGACGAGTGAAGCGCACGTGCTCTTCAATGACATCTTTCTTTTTGGTGCTTGACGCCAGAGGGGGAGAAAATATATGTTTGCCTCATTTATCTATATGTTATTTATGTATGGACCTTGGACTTGTATCATGATCTATATCTCTTGTTGACTTCTATCTATATTTTGGGCTTGTATAACTATATATTGTGATGAACTATGTGTGATTTTTAGTTGGTACTTAATGGTTGTAAGGACATGTTAATGTTAGTTTGCTTATCTAATATCATATCACTTGTGATGGTGTATGCCTTCATTTATTTGTTGTGTGATATTCATGTCATATGCATCACGATTATTTTTGTGACACCTTTGCACACCTAGAAAAGCATGCATGTATATGATTTGTTTCCTAGCACTTTCACTAAAATTGTGCATATATATGTGGCCTTTTATGCCAAATTGTAGATTCAAAACATATATGCATATATTTAGGGGGAGCTTGTCATATCCAAAGTGACAAATTGTGAGCTTTATATGTGTTGTTATCAATCACCAAAAAGAGGGAGTTTGTAAGTGCAACAAATCCTATTTGTGAGTTTTGGTGAATATAATGACAAAGCAATAAAGAGCTAAGGATGTTTCATGAGATTTTTATTTAATCATCGATGTGAAAAGTCCAAATGAGAAATGGGAACCCTCAATTATTACTTCAAAGCTAGTAAGTCATGCTTCAACTTGAGATAATTTCATTTTATTTTAACTTCTCTTGATCAGTGATAGGATGTCGTACTGTATAGAGGCCGGGATCGAAATTATATCACTTGCAGGTGTCCTAAGTGCTCAAAAGATCAATTCTATTTTCTCTAGAAACCTTCCTAAAATCATCCTTGACTTATATTTTCTGGTCCAAGCTAGCTTAAAAATTCTTCTCAGCCGAAAATTCCTTTTCCTTCAATAAGAATTTTCGAAAGCCTACTCCTTTGAAATTTCTTGCTTAGCCTCCTTAAATTTCCAGAGCACCCCTCTCTGTTGAAGACCGCAAATTAACTGGAATTTTATCCCTCCTAAGCAAGAAATTCAACAAGAATTTTTGAAAGCCTACTTCTTTGAAATTTCTTGCTGAGCCTACTTAAATTTCCAGAGAACCCCTCTCTGTTGAAGACCGCAAATTAACTAGAATTTTATCCCTCCTAAGCAGAAAATTCCAGTGCGGTAGTCTTCCTGGTTCGCTGTTTTATATTCATTTTGGCAATGCCCTTCTTCCTGGCCTTCTCACTTGACAAGCGTCATGCTACAGCCTCCTTTACCATTGCCGTGCTGCTACAGAGCCTCTATTGCTAGCTAGCTGCTCCTGCTTAATTTTATCCTCTCTGTGTTTATTTATAATGAAAAACACTGTTGCGTGGTAACGACCGAACTAGTTCAACGGCATTTTAATAGAGTTCGTGGCATTATCTCTGCGAGTATATCTACTCAGTTACAGAATATATAGCTAATGAACATACAGTATGTTTATGCCAACTCCAACACCAATAATTTATTCCATATATATATATAGTTATTAATTACTCAGTTCTAAAATTTTACACCAGAAAGCAACCAACTGCAAGAGTTAAACATATACATCCACATGCTAGCTCCTATCTCTACCAAGTATATATATCATATATATCAGATTCCATTTGCTCGAATTTCAGCACCAGCAAATTAAGCAGTTGAGGAGCTCACCTGCACAAATAAACAACAAGTTAAGCAGTTTGCTAAATCACCTTGTTCTAAAAAATCACAGGGCATAGTCAAAACTCACATTAGCATTATTTTGTGTGTACTTGCCGTTTTTGGCGTCTTTTTGCCATGGGGCCATCCTCCTTATGACCATCTCTTAGGTATGGTGTAAGTTCGCTCGCCGAAATGTTAGGGAGGATGGAAGTATCGAAAGGAGGGATTTCATTAGATTGATAATTGAACTCTTCCTCCTCCACTTGATTTTCAACTCCGACAACCCGCTTCTTCCCAGGGAGAACCACTCGTCGTCTCTTGTTTCTAGTGTCACGCACATAGAAGACTTGGAAAACCTGACTTGCGAGTACAAATAGAAGCTAGATCGAGTAATTAAGCACGAGCACACACCCTGTTGCATAGACCGAGATAGAATTAAGCACACAAATTCCATCATGCAGTTGTAATTTAATCATGGTCACACAATCCCAAAAATTAATTGCAATGCTATTATTAGCAAATTTGGTCGCTGCTACCTTATCTATTGAGCTGAGCTGAGCACACGCCCCAAGCAGGACCGACGCCTATGTGGTTGTTGTCGGTGGACGGACCGTATGCCAAGAAAGGAAGCCCCGGGATCGAGAGCAGAGCAGAGCTGAAGCGGACCAGATTTGGCCAATCGGTGGCCTCAGCTCCACCCTCAGCGTAAGAGTTGATTTGGCTTTATTTTCTTCACATATCACAATGAATTAATTAGCTGAATCACCTGCCATTCATCAACCGGGCCAGGTCAGCTTAGGAGTTCGGACACCTGCAAGTAAACATCGATCGATTCGCTGTCTATACAAGCTATATGTCGTGCTAACTTGACAAATTAATAGAGAGCATGTACAACATGCATGGCATGTGGTAGTAGTGTGCCAATGGAAGTACCTTTATACTCTACTGCTCGTTGATCTGTACATGCTCCAACGGCAAGGATCGTTCAAGGAGTTAATATTAATACCACCAGATCCAAGGTTTACGTAGGCCCTGCCCATTCGAATCAAGAAACATATTAATACCAAAGATGAAAAGAACAGATCTCGATGCGTACTGTACTGGGTTAATTAGAAGTCTCAGATCGAGGTCAGGAATATATGTTTGCAATTAACCTCCACTAATAAAAGCCAGCCACATCATCACGATCCATTTCTCGCCACTTTCAAGATCAATGAGAGGGAAACAGAGTGAGTTTTTTTTAAGCTGAGCTTCAGTTTCTGAAAGGGCCAAATAATATAGATATGGCCGGTCAGGTTATTATCAAAAGCAAGAAAAGGCCAGGTAGATGTCTGGGTTTTAGGCATCCGACATCACAACTTGCTTGAAACCTTCTCAATTTTTTGTCATAGCATCTACATGCGATAACATGACGCCCCAACAAGTTTTGTGATTTTCGAACTTTGTTCGGATTTTATATGATTTAAATACACTTTTCCCGCAAGTACCTCGTCATGTTACGTCAACAAGATGCTTGACATTTCATGTGAGTTCCTGGATACGGCCTCAACATACACCAAATATCATGAATATCATTTTTTGAATCACCAAATTCCATTATTTCATGCACCTGCAGTTCAAATTTGAAGTATGCAAAAAAAATTCAACGAAACAAAAAAAATTAACGAAATATACCAAAAAAAGTCAAAATTGTCCCAAATTTGAACAAGGAGTTTTAAATAATGTGACAAGGCCTCACAAAAAAATGGGGCAAAAAAACAAAAAAAAAAATCTTCCCCGAGTTCCTTCCCTGGCACTCGGCAAAGAGGCCCTTTGCCGAGTGCCATGACAGCGCACTCGGGGAAGCCAGCCTCTTTGCCGAGTGCCAGGGTGTGACTCTCGGCAAAGCAATTTTTTTAACGGCGTGGGTGGGCTGGACCGTCAAGTAACATTTTTTTTTTGCCGAGTGCCGCTCTTCCCCGAGTGTTGCACTCGGGGAAGAGGGCCTTTGCCGAGTGCCGCTCTTTACCGAGTGCTAGGCACTCTGCGGCACTCGGCAAAGCCTGTCTTCCCCGAGTGCTATTCTTCTCCGAGTGCAACACTCGGGGAAGATTGGCTTTGCCAAGTGCCCGATTTTTGGCACTCGGGGAAGCCTG
This sequence comes from Miscanthus floridulus, assembly GCF_019320115.1. Classification (NCBI taxonomy): domain Eukaryota; kingdom Viridiplantae; phylum Streptophyta; class Magnoliopsida; order Poales; family Poaceae; genus Miscanthus; species Miscanthus floridulus. Next base: position 24,847,909 of record NC_089583.1, on the reverse strand, counting down.
CGACACTCGGGGAATTTTGTCTCTCCCGTAGTGTACCCTCTCCTCACTACTAGAGGAATGGGCTTCCATGCCGGTTGAGAACTAGTTGATGGACTAGTGACGATCAATGACATTCTTCTCCTGGTTTCTCCTATTACCCCAGGCTCCTCACTCGTATTCCATTCAAATTGGTCCAAGCCATCGGTACACCTGTTTAGACCATGTCTAAGTGAAGCAAAACTTCTGGTATTGATGTGAGGGTGAATGAAACTGGGGAGTGTTGCTATATATATATTCGACATGGGAAGATGGCACATATTGTTCATCTTTTAAACAGAACACAAATTATGGTTGCTGGCAAATTGATTGCCAGAAACTTACTTAACCTCCTTACACCGAAATGATATCAATACTCCACTGTCGAAACTTATAAATGTACGTGGACACGTTTGGCTGAAGCATTACTACAGGACATCATTCTCCACCTATTTCAAAGAATATTGCTTGGAAAGCGTAAGGGAAATTAGGGTTCCATTCTCACTTGTCCCATCAGTTATGTGCTGCCACTACTAATGAAGCATTTCTTCCCGAAAAAAAGGTTATTTGCTGCCACTTATAGGGGAGAAGAGAGGTGTTTACAAATAATTCATTTACAAATTTCCTGAGTTGATCCAATCTTGCCTGTTAGTGAGCTTCACTAGATCCAACATCTTCTCTTGACTTCGGTACCTTCGCTTGTGACATTGGTGCTTTGCCTTCGCCTCCTATTCGTGATTGACTCCATGTGCGCACTCTCCGGCCTTTCCCAAAGGTGTAAACCGAACACAATGCCAAAGGCTCGCAGCAAAGGGTCTCTGCCGAAGGGTTCTGAACACTTTAACCGCAACCGAAGGTTAGCAGATATACATAATTAGCCATACTTAAGGAGCGAGGGTTGCTGTGTCGAGGGTTATACCCCAATAGAGTGCTTGCAGCATCCTCATGAGCATGGCCTTGTTGTTGGGGGGCTCCGACGTCTCATACTCATAACCGGCTACTGATTGATGGTGATGTGGTTTCAATGACTCCTGAGCGTGGCAGGTGCCTATAGTGGAGAGGCCATTGAGTGGATATGAGAAGCATCGTTGAAGTCGAGGGGTTGCAGGAGAAGTAACATGCATGCAAAGGGAGACGATCTGGAAATGGGAGCTTAATTAGTTTCCAGTCGTGCGCACTCGCAGCCTTCTTGTGGAGTGCCTCGGCTAAGATCGTGGCCATGTCTCTTTAGCTAGGGACCCAACACTCCCTCCTGGATCTCCTTCCTGCAGCACAGCACCGCGAGTGCAATGATAGTGTGCAACAGAGTAATTACATTCCTCTTGAACTAAATCATGCTGTTACAAATATTAATAATGCATACATTTTACCACATTCTATTTCCGGCAAAAATGTGTTCAGCTAGCGCTTCATGACTAACACTTGACCACATTATAATAATGCATGCATATAATTTACCGTGGTTCCTACATGTATCAGTGGCATCATGTCATGACGCGTACGTACCAAAGCTTCTTCGATCCGACGATCGATCACATTCTGAAATATGGGCAGCATTTCTGAGATGGGCAGCATGTGGTAGCGACGACCAACGATCTGCACATGTTCGATGGCAATTTTTTCCTATCCTAATCTCTCCTATTACCACTAGATCCTCACTCGTTCCATTGAAATTGATGTGATCCTTTGCTACGTTCCTGTATGGATTGTCTAAAGAAACAGAACTTCTGATATAATATGAGGGTGAATGCAACTGTGGAGTCTGCCATATATACATCTGACTTGAGAAGATGGCACGTATTTTTGTTCTTTCTCAAATAGAACACAATTAAGTTATGGTTGGTGGGAAACTAATGACGTGGTACCTGAGCCTTACTAAACGTTCTTACACTAAAGATATGATTAATGTACGTCAGAAAACTGATGTATGCCGTCGACACGTTTGGTTAAAGCATTACGTGCCCAGAAAACAATTGACGATTACTTTTATGCAGGATTCGAATTGGGCGAACCTTATGTGTGGTGGCCAAGAAAAACAGAAACCCAAGGTTAAGTGGGACATAGGTACTATGTATCGTGGTTTAATTACTTATTGCTCCATCCATTCTAAATTGTAAGTCGTTTTCATTTTTCTAATTAAATTGATAGTATTTATTATGCACCTAGACATAATGTATATCTAGAGATGCATAACAAAAATTATGTACCTAGAAAAAACAAAATGACGACTAGTATATTGCTCGTGCTAATGCTACGGTGACATTTAGGACAACACAAATTAAATGAAGGAACAATATTAAACTTTATATAGTGTTCTGCTAATCTCACTACTTTCAATGCAATTGTTAGTCACATATCAAAAATATTTTTAAGTCAATATGCAGTATCAAAAACAGCGTCTTGACACAGCGTCCTTGCATTGAGGGCATACAGAACTTATCAAGTATATGTGAAAATGATTATACCTAGAAAAAATATAGGAACTGAGGGAGTAGATAAAAAATATAGGAGCAACAATTCATCGAAAAACTAAAATATACTTGCTTAATTCACTAATAATCCAGACACCGCTTGGATGCTCCGGCAGCCGGCCTGCTGCTAGAGTACACTTTGTGAGCACACGTTTAGTATCCCTTGTCCTGGATTTTTTATTGCTTTTGGTTGCAAGAGACACGGTGTTTATATAGCAGTCTAGCTTACGCTGTCTTCTCGACTCCTGTGATTTCCAGGATGGAACATCCTATCACCATTCACCAGTACGTGTGATTACACGGTGTTTAATGGTTCTGTTGACAATCAAAAGTGGCCAAAGCATATAATGGACTCCACCATTATGTTTCTATTGTCGAGACGGTCAGCAAACATATTTGGATCATCCCATTTAAAGCACAGACGAAGAAACGGTGTTTTGGGGTGCTGGCCCTGCGGGAGCCGGCCAGGCCGGTTCACAAACCAGCCAGGCCAGTTTGGCCAAGTTCCTCAAATGCATGATTTGATTACACCATTGCGTTCCTCTCGGCGAACTAATCGAAAAACATATATGGTTTGTCTCGTTTGGAGTCCAGATGAATTAATTATAATTTTTGAAAGATTTTATGCACCGGACTGCAGTAGAAACAGCCAGGCCGGTTTGGGAAACGGCCAGGCCGGTTTGCCTGCACCTATGGCTGCCCAGGGCCCGTGAAAACCGACCTAGCTAGTTTGGGAACCGGCTAGGCCGGTTTGCGTGCCAAGTCCGACCCAAACTCTATTTTGGTCGGGATTTGAACGTGTTTTCATATAGGAAACTTGGAGATCGCGATCAAGAGTTGTTTCCTATTGGGATAAGACCACCCCCTCTATGTATATGAGAGGATCATAGCCGATTGAAAGAGCCAACACTCAATCATCAAAAAACACATCTACTACCTCTCTCTCTATCCTTTTTTCCTATCTACCTGTTCTCCTCGTTCTTCGTCGGTGTTGCATGACTGGAGTGTCAATGATGACGATGCTCCAGAGCGGTTAGGCCGGCTAGAGCAGCCCATAGCCGCTGCACGCCCCGACCGGTCCCTCTCGGGCGTGTGCGGTTTCAGGTCTCAAGAGACCTCGCCGGCATGTCTTGCGTATCGCTTTCCCGGTGAGGCTCCTTCGGTGACGTGTCTTGCGTATCGTGCTCATCACTAGAGGCACAAAGTCCAGGTGCGGACATCTCCTAGGTGCCGGCCGACCTCAAAGTCGGCTAGGCCCTACATCGAGCAATCAAGCTCCTTGTCGGTGTGGTGACCTAATTAAGCATCAACACACTTTTTGGCGACTCCACTGGGGACGATTGGTTCGGCTATCTTCTATAGCCGATCTTTCTGCCCTAGCTAATTTGTTAGTTCTAATCTATCCTTTTTGTGTTTATCATTACCATTGCATCTGGCCCAAAAGACCGATAGCATCTAGTCTTGATCTCCTCTTTCAGGATGTGGAGCAATAGTCGCAATGCCAAGTTCACCGGTCCAATGGGTCAGGGGGGCATCATCAAGTCTGCAACAATAGCTAAGGTAATGGCACGTGGGATTACTGAAGATTCATCTCTTTTTGATATTATGATTAAGACTATGTCCGAATTTGATAAGTTAGAGGAAAGAATGTTTAGTACTCCTATTGCTACTCTACCTTATGTTGTACATATTAGTGAATCGGCCCCGGCTTTTAGTCAACCTCGGTATGAGAGGCTGTTTCACTACTATCTTGATGAACATGGCAGGTTTGTTTTTGATAATCCATCCGAATTGGCCTCTTTGGTGCCTAAAATCAATATGGAAATTCAGGAGGAGTTAGCACTAAACTTCCTGCTGAGAAGCCGTACTATTTTGATCAACATGGCAGGGTGATTTTAAAGAGTCAATCCAAATTGGTCTGTTCGGCGCCTGAAACTGATAGGACCAATTTAGGAGGGGCTAACACTATACCTCCTGGTAAGAGGTTGTCTTACTGTTACATTAATCAAAATGGCAAGCTTATTTTTGGGAAGAAAGTTGAATTGGTCTCTTCGGCGCCTAAAACCGATAGGACCAATTCAGGAGGAGTTAGCACTATTCTTCCTGATGCTACATACACGGCGAATTCGGTTCATACCTCTTGAACCGATGACAGGATAGCAGCACCACATGCTTCATTGCCTCATGTTACGGTGTTGTCTGACTCTCTAAAGTCATCAAGCATTGTTCCAATGCCTGAGGCTTCATGTGATGCCTCCCAAACCAATTCACAGAAATTTATTAATTGGTTTTGGAAATCAAAAGAGGCAAAATTGGACATGCAACCAATGCATGATGGAGATGTACATCCTTTACCTTGCAATAAGACACTTGCCATGGCTAAAACTCTGGAGATAAATAATCCGACCGTCTTGATTATGCTGGCTCCACTATTGGAAAAAATGTGATAATCAACGAGCCCAGAGAACCTAAGAAGGGAAAGAAAGTCTTAGATCATGATATGGTGCTAGAAAAGTCCAATGGTAATCGAAAGAGCCTCAAGATCACTATCAAATCTTCTGGGCTCGGGGGGGGCAAGCCCAAGCCCCCGTGGACAAGCATAAATCATCCACTAAACCTATTGTTCAAAAAGGGCCAAACTGATTTTAATGTTAGTCAACAGGAAAAATCAGCAATTGGTCAAGCTAGTTGTAAACAAAAATTGCAGCACACATGTAAAAATAGAGTGTTGATTCCTTACCCATTAATACGTCAAATTCCTCACCATTGGAGGATGCCTGTTGGTTTAGCTCACAATGAGCAGCGGTATGTCCCTTATAGCCGATTGAGCTACGGCCAATTGAACTCCAACAATGAAGGACCGATTAAGCCGGTGTTGGTTAAACTTGCTAATCAGGTCCAACAAAAGGGTAAGACATCAGCAGAGCAAGTTTTTGTGTAGAGAAATTAGGAAGTTCTCATTAATACCATAGGAAAGGCCGATGAGCAAATTGTCACCAAAATCGGCTCCGCAGATTTTCCAATCAAAGGAAGTGAAGGATCGATTGTCATTAACAATCTGGACCAATCTAATGTGGAGAAAATATCAAAGGGCATTGTTGCTACTGATCATGAGGCTCGAAATAATTCATTGGCTCCTGAGAACTTCCAACTGACTTGCTGCCCTTCGGGATTATTGAGAACACAAAAGCGCAAACTCCAGCGTGCTCGTTGCAAGAAGCTTAGGCAAGAATAGCTAGCCAAGTTTGGGGAAGAAATATTCAACAAGATTCACCAAATTTCTCCTCAAACAAGCAAAAAGGAACAAAAGACGACCGGTTCATACCCTGTTGGCACTGTCAAACTGGCTAGGCCGGTGTCCATGGCCACCAACACTGCCAAACCAGCCAGGCCGGTTCCTCTGGTCCCAGCAGCCGTCGATGCATCTCCGAATGATTCGGCCCCTGCCGTTGATGCTATTGTTCCTACAAGTTTTAAGGTGTCCCACGACAACAAAGAAGATGAATTGGTGGATTATGAAGTGTCTTCTATCAGAGCGGGGAGTAATATGGATTATTCATCTTCCAACTACTACTTTGTGGGCAACGATGAGAAGATGGCTCAATTTGGCTTTATACCTCAGATTGATATATTTCATAAGCCAGAAGACTCTATTAATCACCTCAAGCCACTACATGTGTAGGGCCACATTAACGGTAGACCGGTCAACAACATATTGGTGGGTAACGGAGGAATAGTGAATCTAATGCCATATTCGGTTTATAAGAAGCTTGGTGGAATTGATGAGGAGATGATCAAGACCAAGAGGATGGTCAAAGGTGTTGGAGGAGGAAAACCTATTCTAGCCAAGGGATTTGCTTTGATGAAGCTTACCATCGGGAGCAAAACATTGGCTATTGCCTTTTTTGTTGCAGAAGTGCAAGGGAGCTATAGTTTGACTCTTGGGCGTGATTGGATTCATAGCAATCGATGTGTTCCTTCTAGCTTGCACCAGTTCCTCATTCAGTGGGTAGATAATGAAATCGAGATCATCCATGCAGACTCGTCGGCCTATACCACGGTCGATGCCCCTTTGCTTGGGGGGCATGATGATATGATTTGCTTGTCAGGTAGGGACCTTGCTAGTTTTGAGTCAGTAGAGGAGGCTTTATTTCTGTTTCTCTAGAGCCGATTGATGATCGGCTCCATATCATCATGTTGTGTGAATTCTGTTTGGACAAGGCTTCACGTCCGCTAACCCATGTGGAGATAGTTGAGATTGGGATCGGCACTAGCCCATGGTCGACGTTTGTAGGTCAAGAATCAGAAGCCGATTATAAAGTTAATTGTGCATCTCAAGGAGTATCTATCAACATCACCGATTCTTCGTGCATCTTGGAGAGGAGCTCCATTCACATCATATATTATTGCCGAAGAGGGTGTGTCGGTGTTGTGCTGTCTTGATGTTGAGATGAGCATGTTCTAGCTTTTGTTGATTACTTACTGATCGTGCAACAAGTCATGAGTGTGTATTAATGTTTAAATGTGTCACTAAATATTTATTTCGACAAATGCCTTATATCATCAAGCAATTTGCCAAATTTTAAATTTGGCATATTTTGAGGCATGAGAATCATAACGTTAACATGTTGGCTCAACAAGCATTAGGTTATGATGTCGGTGGGCGGAATTTTCACATCAAAAAGGAGCCAATGCATTACATCACTCCTCCTAGGTCTGCCAAACCGGCCAGGGCAGTTTCTATTGTGTGCTGTGGCTGATGAACTAGCCAGGCCGGCTCCAGAAATCGGCCAGGCCAGTTTGCCTACGGGTTTTTCGCCGAATCAGCTTAAAATATTTCCTGTTGATGCTAAAGCCGATTCAAGTGATTTGATGGCTCCCATTGTTGCATATTTACATGATCCAAGTATTAAAGTTGATAAGAATGTTCAGGGAGTGCTTTCAAATTTATTTTGCACAATGGTGAATTATATAGGAGAACCGGCGAAGATATGTAGCCTAAATGCTTGGATGATGATTAGGTTAGAGTGGCTGTCGGAGAAGTCCATGAAGGTGTTTGTGGTACACATCAATCGTCTCCGAAGATGAAGTGGTGTTTAGAAATTCATACATGCCGAAGACATTGTAAGGTGAACGTCTCCCTATAGCAATTAACGGAAGGTATTTGGAGAAATATTTTCCAAGTATTTGGCAAGAAGTCTAAGAGCTGTCCAAACAATGGCCGATACATGTATCTTCCTTAGAACAAATATGGCTGATATATACATCGCCCGTAGTCTCTAGATAGTCGATGAGTTGGACATCGTTGCTATAGATTCACCTAAAGCTTCACCTGAAAACAGGGGGCATATGTTAACAACCAAAAGTGGCCAAAGCATATAATGGACTCCGCCATTATGTTTCTATCATTGAGACGGTCAGCAAACATATTTGGATCATCCCATTTGAAGCCCGGACGAAGAAAAGACGTTTCGGGGGTGCTAGCCCTGCTGGAACCGGCCAGGCCGATTCCCAAACCGGCTGACCAAGTTCCTCAAATCCATGATTTGATTGCATCATTGGATTTCTCTTGTCGAACTGATTGAAAAACATATATGGTTTGTCTCATTTGGAGTCCAGATGAATTAATTACGATTTTTGAAAGATTTTCTACAACGGACTACAACAGATCCAGCCAGGCCAGTTTGCCTGCACCTATGGCTGCCCAGGGCCCATGAACCGGCCTAGCCGGTTTGAGAACCGGCTAGGCCAGTTTGCCTGTACAAGTCTGACCCAAACTCTATTTTGATCGGGATTTGAACGTATTTTCGCATAGAAAACTTGGAGATCGCCTTCTAGAGTTGTTTCCTATTGGGATAAGACCACCCCTCTATATATATGAGAGGATCACGGCCGATTGAAGAAGCCAACACTCAATCGTCAAAAAACCATCTACTACCTCTATCTATCATGTTTTCCTATCTACCTCTTCTCCTTGTTCTTCGTCGGTGCTGCATGACTGGAGGATCGACGATGACGACGCTCTAGAGCGGTTAGGCCGGCTAGAGCAGCCCGTAGCCGCTGCACGCCCCGACGGGTCCCTCTCTGGCGTGTGGGGTTTCAGGTCTCAAGAGACCTCGCCGGCATGTCTTGCGTATCGCATTCCCGTCGAGGCTCCTCTGGTGACGTGTCTTGCGTATCGCGCTTATCGCTGGAGGCACAAGGTCCGGGTGCGGACGTCTCCTAGGCGCCGGCCGACCTTAAAGTCGGCTAGGCCCTACATCGAGCGATCTAGCTCCGTGTTGGTGTGGTGACCTAATTAAGCGTCAGCAGGTTCCTTGGTTCATGTATCAATGACATCATGTCACGACACGTACCAAACCTTCTCCATTGACGATCGATCACATTCTGAAATGGGCAACACACTGTCGTGACGAGGAACGAACTACACATGTTTGATGGCAATGTTTTCCTATCCGGGTGCCTCCTATTACCACTGGCTCGCTATACTCGCTCGTAATATCCATTTAAATTGCTCTAATAATCCTTTCCTACGTTCCTGTGTGGACGTCTGAAGAACTTCTGTTTTGTGTGGAGCTTGAACGCAACTGTGGAGGAGTCTGCTATATATGTACATTTGAGTTGAGAAGATGGCACGTATTTTTGTTCTTTTCCAAAAAGAACATAATTAAGTTATGGTAGGTGGAAAATTGATGACGTGTACATGAGCCTTACTAAACCTTCGTACACCGAAGATATGATTAATAATGTACGCCAAAACTTATGTACGTCGTCAACACGTTTGGTTAAAGCATTACGTGCCCAGAAAAAAAATGACGATTAATTTTACATAGGATATGAATTGGGCGAATCTTATATTTGTGTGGTTTCCAAGAAAAACATCAGAGAAACCCAAGGTTAAGTGGAACGTGGGCACTGTGTATTTTGGTTCAATTACTTATTAGTAGGAACAATAATTCATGCAAAACAAAGATATATTGTCTTAATTCACTAATAATAATTAACTGGCCCGGTTCAACTTGATCAATCCTTGTGGATAATCCTATGTCTGTCGGTTTCTATGCAGTGAAGCCTAAGGTATGCTTGCTTGGGAGCCTCTCACGGAACAACACGCAGCTCAGGCAGCAATCCTGGCCCCAAGCAGTGAAAATCAAACGCTTGGGACTGCCTGGATGCCAACCAAGCAAACAGCCTCTAGTGTGGTCAGTCCGGCAAGTCCATGAAACTAGCTAGATACTCCTGGGTGTGAGAGCTGCCGCAGCACATACCACGTCCCGCTAGATCTGAGGTGATAACGACAGGTATGAATTGGATCCAAAGATATGATATGGAGCTATTTTCCATTTCACCGACCTCCAGCATACTGCACTGTCCTCGAGAGCCTGCTGGTGTAATTAATACACTTGTGAGCACGTTTTGCATCGCTTGTCATAGCGTGTTTTATTGTTTGGTTTGCAAGAAACACAGTGTTCAGTCTAGCTTTGCTGTCTCTCGACTCATGTGATTTCCAGGATTTTCATCACCAGCGTGTGATTACACTGTGTTTGTAAATTGCAACCGCTCTCCAACACTAGCATGGCTTGCAGCTAGCCTTGCCAAGCAAGGCGAAGTGAGCAGGATGAGCAAGCCAGCCAAATATGCCCTTGGTTGTCTCTTAGCCAAATCTTGCTTGCATTCTCCCACTGATCAAGAATCCTTCGTGCACCCATCGTCCGTCGCACACTTCCCACCAAAACAACCACATGATCAAGCAGTGCCAAACGTTCTTGCTAGCCTATTTCCTAGTGCCTACCATTTCTACGCACAAGAAAACGAGCTTCTTTTTCCTCATCCAATTGATGAGGCACCTTGCCCTCATTCTCTCCTCCATAATCCACTCCTCAATCTTCTCTTTGTGGTGACAAACTGACGGCGTGTGTAAGGGGAAGTTGTTAAAGATGGTGCCTTTTGGCGATGGGATGACACACACACACACACATACATTATATATATATATATATATATATATATATATATATATATATATATATATATATATATATATATATATATATATATATATATATATATATTTCCAAGATATGGTGGACCAAGTAATAAAACTGATATTGAAGTTGTCAATCACATCACTAAGAAGCACATGGAATACCTTACCCACTAGTGCAGAACCTACAATCACTGTCGGATATTGAACTAGCAGTGGATAATTGGTAGTGTGGCTTTGGTGTCGTTTTAATACCGGCTGCTCACGTGATAGCGATACCAATTTTCAAAAAAGAAAAAAACACAAAAAAGCACTAGCGGGTTGCCGCTCGAGCCGGGAGCACCGCCCATATGCCCACGCCCCATGCCCCACCATCAGGGCCACCACAATGGGATCCATCACCCGTACCTGAACCGTTGCTCACGCCGAGAGATAGGGCCACCATAGCTAGATCCATCGTCGCGCCTGTGCTAAGAGATGGGCCGCTGCTGCAGCTGGATCCGCCATCGGGACCTCCAAATTTGAATACTTCCAACATGTGCATATACCATATATCTCCAAAAATCCATACTTGCTATCCATATAATGCACATGTGCATATACCATATATTTGATACACCAACTAAATGATATGGTTACTGAACTACTCCCTCCATCCTAATTAGTGAGGGGCAATCTGCCTGCTCAACTCCTCACTGTAGAGTTAAGATGGCGGACTAGATGGGGTGAATAGTCCTTTCTAAAATTAAACGCATAGGCTAACCGAAACAAATGTGGAATTAGAACTATCGATCTAGCCAAGACTACACCCTTCTATCTAAGTTATCAAGCACCTTACAAAGATCCTAATTAGGAAAGAAAGGTGGCAGGCTAGCTAGAGCTCACCTAAACAATTCTAGCTTGCAAGGTCACACAAACCTATGCAACTAGTACTTCAAGCAACCAGGAGAGCTCCTATACAACTAGTGAGCAAAAACACAAAGCTCCTAAGCTCACTGGCATTGCTCAATAACAAGGCAACTAATGCCAAATTAGAGAGCGCAAATTACTTAGCTACACAAACTAAGCAATGTAACTAACAAGGTTACTAAAACCAAATTAGTTACGCAAGGGAGCTACTTCTATGCTACACAAGCAAAAAGATAACTAGCAAGCTACACAAGCTAACTAATTACAAGAGCAATTGCACAAGCACAAAATATATGAAAGTAAATACAAGCTTGTGTATGGGGGTTGCAAACCAACAGGAAGAGGATGACATGGTGATTTTTATCCCGAGGTTCACTTGGTTGCCACCAAACTAGTCCTCGTTGTGTCGACCGCTCGCTTGGTGATTCAGCGGTTAATTGGCATCACCCGCCAAGCCCGCACGTTGGGCATTGCAAGAACCTACACTAAAAGTGAGGGTAGCTCAATGACACACTCCACTAGAGTTGCTCTTCACGATCCCCTGTGAGGTGAGCACAATCCCCCTCACAAATCATCCTTCAGAGTACCGCACAATCTTCTCACGTGCTTCAACGGAGTCACAAGCCACCAAGTCATCTAGGAGGTGGCCTCCAAGAGTAATAAGAACCACCGGTTTGCAACATGATCACCTAGTGCCACTCGATGCAACCTCATGATGCAATCGCACTAGAATCGCACTCTCACTCGATCGGATGAACACTACCAAGCATGAGTGAGTTAGAGGGCTCCCAAGCACCACCACATAAGCCACCAAGGCTCTAGTGTGCTCAGCAACCAGCCCAAGGCTGGCCAAGTGCTCTATTTATAACCCCATGAACAAATAGAGACATTACCCCTTCACTAGGCTTACTGCACACTAATCGGACAAGTCTAGTGTGGCGACCGGACGCGTCCTGGTCGCTACGTCCGGTCGCAGCCCTACTGCCACTTGTCTCATTCAAACCTGTATAGCCATTGGCGCCCAACGACTCTTTCTGCACCCATTGTATGACACAATCGGACGCAATGCAAGAAATCGATCGGACACAAGTGAGGCAGCGTTAGGTCAAGTCTAGAGAGCTCCAAGAGCGCCTCAGGACCGACCGGATGCCCCCTACATCAGGTCGCACACCACCGCATGTTTCACCTCCTCTGACCAGATGCGATGCTCAGCGTCAGGTCAATCAAAGTACTAAGCATCCGGTCACATCGAAAAATTACACCGAGAGGTCCTGACTATGATCTGACGCGTCAGGTCACAGCCGATCAGACGCTCCTGTGAGTCCGATCACAACTGTAGCCACTGCTCAAGACTGGGCCAAATACTGGATGCATCTGGTCACAAAACCTATCGGCTCCTCAATTTGAGAGTCCTCAGTGCATCCGTATTTGCGCCAGAGTCATGCACAAATATGCACTAATCATAGGGATGGTACACAGATATATATTAAAAGGTTCTGAGCTTTATTGATATCTAGAAATAGGGTCTTACAACAGTAGCCCAAGGCCATGGTCATAGGCTACATATCTAGTGGAAGGATACGGACGTGAAATGGCATTATTGGTGGTTTCTAATGCAGGATTATTATACAGTGAAGCGGCATCCTATTCCATAGGCAACTTGAGTGTGGGCGAAACCCTAGCCTCGATGTCATATTCCTACGATCGTATCTCCTTACGGGAAACCTAATCCTCGTGGTATGCTTCATCTTCGAAGTCATAGTCCTCTTCTGTGCTGAGGTCTGTGAGTCAACAATGGGTGAGTGCATACGTACTCAGCAAGCCCTAACCATAGGGTGGAAATAGAAGTGTAGTGGTGATTATAATTAGGGGTTGGGTTCTAGCAGAGTATTACCATTCCCACTAGTGCCCGGGTTAACATCAATTCTATTACCATCTTTATTACAAATAAAAGTAAAGAAAATCATAGTATCCCATCCTAGCATTTGCCTATTCCAAGGACGTGGCTATTCGAATAGATTTAATAAACTTTGCATAGGTGTATAAATTTCCCCACATGATAGGTGCAACCTCATCCATGATCAGTGGACGAAATAGACCTAACGGGACCTCGTACCTAAATGTACGCGACCTTAGATGTCCATATAACTCTACTCTGGCTTCTCAGGGGTTGGAACACAAAACTGGGAAGATACCAAATCTCGCCAATCGTGATGATACCAAATCACCACAAAAGATAAACATGGCCCGAACATGGCCAAGAAAACAGTGGCTCGAATGTGGCCTAAAAACCAAAAGCTTAATGTGGAAGATCACATAGCATCCACGTCAACCAGATATAGAAGAAAACCTATCCCCCATATCTGCTCCTGATAATCCACTGCCTACACTGGCCTCCTAGTAGATATTATACCTCTATCTAATGGGGTGTGAGATCAATCCTACTCATATAGACATGTGGTTATACAAAATAACTCAGTAGGTGAGAGGGACTATGAATCGGTCCTTATGTGACCGAGGTGAGTATCTCCCACAGGAATCCTCTCTAGGCATCCTGTCATGATACCTCCATAGTTTACCACTACTCGCTCCATGTTGGCATTTAGTTTCAGGTTTAACAAGTTTTAGGTTCCATTATTATCCCTAAATCTAGTCATGGTGTGGAGCTCATAAAATAACAAGATAACCATTTATCTTAATCATGTTGCATTAACCAAGCTCTTTCTCTAGGGTAATAATCTCATAGTCATGTTTTAGCATTTCAGTGGTTTAAAGCAAGATGATAGGGATGAGTGCTAGGACTTGCCTTCGTTGTTGTCACCTTATGGCACGTCTATGAAATTCAGGTCTTCGTCCTCTTGACGATTACCGTCATCTGTCGGACATATCGGTCAAATAAGACTACTTATATACATGAAAGAAAAGGCAAAATCAAACATAGAACTATATGGTGGCACTAGGTACAAATGGTAGGGTTTGATTTTAGATGAATTTTAGAAGTGGTTTCATGCAAAAAGGAGTTAGGGTTTAAAAGTTATGTATTTTAGAAGTTTATTCTATAGCTAATTAATTAGGGGGATTTTATATGCATTTTCTTGTGCATACAAATAGGTGCAAACTACATGGTTAATTTCCTTAATGCATCTAGTTTATTTACAAATTTTCTAGGAATTTTTCTAAGCTACGAAAATGTATTTCTAACTATCTATGTACACTAGCTGGGTGTACCCAGCATTTTCTAAAGTGTACCCCACGCCGTGTGTGTGAGGTGTGTGTGTGTGACAGGTGGGCCACCTGCTTTCTTTAGCAGTGATGATCATGTCGGCGTTAAAGCCATGGGCCCACATGTCAGTGAAGGAGGGGGAGAGAGGGAGGGACTGACAAGGACGAAGGGGGATGGCAACGCCGTTTCCTCCTAGTCCCACCTAGTGGAGACAGAGAAGGGGAGGAGGGGGAACGGCAGCGGACAGAGGTGGTTGTGCGGGTGATAGAATAGGGGAGGGGGAGCTAGGCTTGTTGGAATGGCTTATGTCGGTGGCGTTGGCCCTCAGTGGTAGTGGATGAAAGGTAGACGGTATCCACGGGGTCACGCCGCAGCCGGTGGCAGGGTCGCCGTCAGCAATGGGTGCCTGTGGCAGGCGGTGGCAGGTTCACCGGAGTGGTCGTGGTGGCGCTGTGCACTAGACTTGGCCCTAAAGGCCCTATACTACTCAGCTAACTATGTGTATGTGTGTACGGGTGAACAAGAAGTGTAGTGGGGGTGGTGATGTGCCCTGGGGTGGCCTCGCTGGTGATGGCCGTTGTCCATGGTGGCTCGGTGGAGCGGGGCTCAAGTGGGCAACACACTATAGAGACCTAGGCTACCATCTATCTACATACAAAGGAAAAGGAGAAGCTTCGGGACTCATCGGTCACTCCAATCGACCAGAGACGTAGCGGAGAAGGAGAAGAGAGGGGCAGCTTTGATGGCGCTGATGGACTCCTGAATTGGGGAAAAGTGGAAGAAAAGGGAAAAGGGGAATAGGATAGGGAGATGAGGTGTTCCCGCCCTCGGCAGAGCTGGTGGTGGAGAGGGCGAGGCGAGAGGGTCATCGGCTGGGCCTATTCATAGGTCGGCTAGACGCTGTCTCGATAGTGAGATATTTCTCATGGCCATCCTTATCTAGCACGCGAGCGCACCGCTAACCTCGTCTAGTCACATCACCATGGCCGGCACTCGCCCATGTGCACACCGGAGTGCCTTGGCGGCTTGGCATGGTGGCGGCCATGGTGCCGACCATTGATGCGTTCATAGTGAGGGGTGTAGGGTCGAGATGGCGGACTAGAGGGGGGTAAATAGTCCTTTTTAAAACTTAATCACGCTGGCTAACCGAAATAAATACAAAATTAAAACTATCAGTCTAGCCAAGACTACACCCCTCTATCTATGTTATCAAGCACCTTGAAAAGATCCTAAACAAGCAACTAAGGTGTCGGGCTAGCTAGAGCTCACCTAACCAATCTAGCTTGCAAGGTCACACAAACCTATGCAACTCATACTTCACACAACCAAGGGAGCTCTTACACAATCTAGTAAGCAAAAGCACAAAGCCACATAAGCTTACTAGCAATGCTCAATAACAAGGCTACACAAGCCAAATTATAGAGCGCAAATTACTTAGCAACACAAACTAAGCAGTGTGACTAACAAGGTTACTAAAACTAAATTATCCACTCAAGGGCGCTACTTCTATGCTACACAAGCTATAAGGCAACTAGCAAGCTACTAAAGCTAAACTAGTAACAAGAGCAACTACACAAGCACAATGTATATGCAACTACAAAAGCTAAACTAGTCACCAAGAAGATGATGGAGACAATTTTGACACGGTGATTTTCTCCCGAAGTTCACTTGGTTGCCACCAAGCTACATTCCTGTTGTGTTGACCGCTCACTTGGTGGTTCGACAACTAATTGGCATCACCCACCAAGCTCGTAGGTTGGGCACTGCAAGAACCTACCCTAAAAGTGAGGGTAGCTCAATGACATGCTCAACTAGAGTTGCTCTTCATGATCTCCATGGGGTGACCACAATCCCCCTCACAAATCCTCCTCCGGAGCACCGCACAATCTTCTTGTGTGCTTCAACAGGAGTCACAAGCCACCAAGCCATCTAAGAGGTGGCAACCTCCATGAGTAACAAGTACCACTGGCTTGCAACTCGACCACCTAGTGCCACTCAATGCAACCTCACGATGTAATCACACTAGAATCGCTCACTTACTCGATCAGATGATCACTATCAAGCATAAGTGAGTTAGATGGCTCCCAAGCACTCCTCAAGCATGGACACTTAGTCCTAAGGGTGCTCAACCAGCCAAATGCCCAAGCTCCACCTCTATTTATAGTCCCCAAGCCAAATAGAGTCGTTGGAGCAAAGTTCACCTTTCTATGAGGGTGCCAGGACATAGCAGTGGTGGTACCACCCTAGGTGTGGAGGTGCCCCCCCAATGATCAACCCAATGGCTAGTTTGACTAGTGTAGAGGCACCGGACACAGTGGCAGGTGGCAATGCCCTAGGGAGGGCAATGACCACCTAGCTAGTCACCCAAAATACCCCCTCTGGAATAAAGGGTGTTGACAGTAGTTACCATCTATCATAAACCATCAATAAAACATATATAAGGGCAAAAATATGATCACCAACATAGACTTAGGGGTTTAAACTAACAATTTTCATGAGTTTTAGTGAATTTGTGTTTTCTACAGGGTTTATTCAGAAAACTATCAAAGTGGACCTACATGTCAGAATTAATTGCGCTTATCCACTGCAAAAACTACTCCAGAAGATTCCAAAGGACACTAGAAGCCACATCATCAAAGCAGACCCCAAGAGGATGACAGGTGGGGCCGGTCAGCCCCACCTATAGGCTGGCTAGCCCCCTAGTCCCACCTGTTAGCCCCCGTTGTTATGCCGGTTCTCCACTGCCTTAAGGATTGCATCTACACCCTTTATTTAAGTTGGTTTGATCCGAGGGCTCTGGATTGATGCTCCAGTCTATATAACCAGCCCCTGCCCCCTCTCCAAAGCATGATGCCATAAGTCAAGATTAGACCAGAAATTAGGGTTTTCGGAGAGAAGAGAATAGAGCTCCAATTCTTCAAGTTTCTAGTATAGGCTAGCTAGCAAGGTTCAAGTAGAGTGTGGGCTATTGCTCAGGATTTCGCATCTGTCGTCTAGAGACTGGTATAGCCATTGTATCTCTTTATTTATGACTTTGTGCTACTTCAATATTATGTTGCTATTTATTATGTTCCAAGTTGGCTCTAGTTATATACTTGATATAGTTATGATTGATAATGAGTTTATCCATATGTTCGCAAAGCACTTAGCCCAAGACGTGTGTGGGTTAAGTGGTCAACATTATGTAAGCATGGTGCTTAGATATTGTTTACCTATGGATGCATTCTGCACTCTGGGTCATGTGGTAGATCGTGGATGTGACACTCCTATTGAGTCCTTTATAGTCCACTCCCCATTTATAGAGCAACTAGAACGTGGTTGCAAAGGGAGACAAGCTCTATTCTTGATCTTCCATATTAATGTTTCTTATGCATATATCCAAAGTTAATTATGCTATAGATGAGAGTGTATATACTTGGGTGTACATTAGTAAATAAGGAATGAATTAGGAATTTTTTTACTCTTACCGAACCTCCTGCCTAGCCATACTACATTTTATGAGTCTCTATTTCTATCTTTGGAATTATTATCAATGCTTTATACTTATCATTTATTTGACTTACCCTTGGCATAGCATGAGAGTGGTTTTATCATAAGTATATATATTTGTCAATATCTCTTTGCCAACAATCCCATAGCTCCTCTATGTGGATAAAATATAAATAATGATACTCAGTATACTCCCTGGTGAAATGCTACAATGGTGTATTATCTGTGCGCTTGCGGATACTTTACTTTAACATATATAATTTTCTCTAAGTTTACAAGTGTCATTAATTACCAACCACGCATTTCTGGCATCATGCTAGGGATGACAACCTAGTAAAAAGTGATGCTAAGAAATGTCAACAAGCATTTCTGACGCCGTTGCTAGGGAGTGGCACATGGCTATAGAGAATTGAGCAAATAAATACTTATTGATAAAACCATAACAACTTTATTTTAGTAGGCTTACCCTTGTTTGTTTCTATTCATATTCTATACAGGGTATTGCAGAATTAGTTGTGATTCACCAATAACTTCCAATCAGAATCAACCAAATCAAGAGGAAGCTCAACACCAGTTTCTGAGCTATGGCTGACAAAACTTTGCGTGAGTTCTCTGCTCCAAGCACCGAGAACATTCACACTAGACCAACACTCAAAACCAACAACCTTGAGTTCGAGCTCAAGCCAAGCCTCATCAACACGGTGCAAGCTACCCCATTCAGTAGAAAGGCACATGAAGATGCTAGTGCTCATCTTCAGAATTTTTTGGAGATTAGTAGCAGATTCATAATCAAGGACGTTGCTTAAGACATCATACTACTTTGCTTGTTCCCATTCTCACTAGTGGGAAGAGCGAAGCAATGGTTCTACACCAATAAAGACAACATCAATACATGGGCAAAGTGTTCAAAGGCCTTCCTAGAAAAGTTCTTCCCAGTAGGCAAGGCCAATGGCTTAAGAGGAAAGATTTCTAACTTCCAACAACAGAAAGGAGAGACCATTCTAGAAGCATGGGAATGTTTCCAAGAATATATTTCAGATTATCCTCACCATGGAATAGAAGATTGGTTGCTCATGCAAATTTTCTATCATGGATTAAGTCGAAAAGCTCATGAACAACTCGATGCCACTGCTAGAGGATCATTTATGTCACTCACCCTTAGAAAAGCTGAAACTCTTGTGGAGAAGATAGCCTCCAATCAAGGATGGTCATCATGCAACATCCAATCATGCAATAAGAGTGAAGAAGTACTTGAAGTGGTGTGTGCATTATCAACCAAAATGGATGTACTATTGAATTGGCTCGAACAGCGAGCCCTTTACAAGAGAGATCGCCTAGGCCATTCAAGATGCTTTCAATGCTCAAAACATATGTGGAGAATATTTGGGGGTTGAATTCCCTAAATATCAAGAGGATGTAAACATCATTGGCAACAATTCAGGTCCACAACAATAGAGACAAGGATGGAATCAACAACAATGGTCAACTTACCAAGGTAAGTACCCAGGTAACAATTATAATTCTTTTAATTCCAAGCAACCATCCTTAAGAGACTTAATCTTAGAACAAGCTAGGATTAATGAGAATATTTCTAAAAAGCTTGCTTTTAATGATAAAGTCCTAGAAAACATAAATACTAAAATGGATAGTTTTTCTTCTATCCATAAAAGACCAACTTAGCTATAATAAAAAGATAGAATCTCAATTAGCCCAGTTGGCCGCTACTCTGCCTGTTGCTACTAATCTAGAAAAGGTCAATGATATAACCACAAGAGGTGGCAAGTCTACTCGTGATCCGTCGTATCTAACAAGGATAGGTAAGATACAAGTGGTAATGCAGGAAGAGGAGAAGAGAAACGATGAAGTTGAAGAAGTTGTGCCCCAAGAGCGAGAATTACAACAATATTTTTATGACACTATGTTCCTACCGTTTCCACGCAGAAATCGAAAAGCCAAAATGGATGAGCAGTTTAGTAAGTTTGTGGAGGTAATTCAAAAGTTATATATCAATATTCATCTACTACATACCAAGGGTGTTGATACACCATTTTAGTGATCTCCATATGCATAGTGCTTAGTGTTTTATTAGGTGATTAGCATAAGTGCTTTGCAAAGTGCTTAGGTTGATTAGACCACCGCTTATGCACTTGCTCTAGGTTTATGCCTAGTGTTTAGTGAGGTTTGCATACCTCTTGCCACCTTGTGCTTGCGAGCACAAGTGTTGTACATCGAAGAGGCTTGAAGTCTTGTGAGATCACACCAACCGCGTTTGTGGTGTGGCCGCCACCGTGTACCGAAGGGAACAAGGCCCGCGGCATTTCGGCCGAAAGCTTGATAGTGAAGACAGCGAGGAGCATCCGGGAGAGGCTTGCCGGAAGGCACGTCGGAGACCCACTATATGCACTAACCGCATACTAGTAAGGGATGAAATGATCATGCACATTACAATGATACATTTGCTATCTTGGAGTAATGGATAGTCACATGGAGTCCAATTCACTACTCCAATATCAATGTGAAGTCTAATTATAAGCTTGGTGAAGACCAATTATCATAGATAGAGTCCATTCTTCACCCATAAGAATTGAGAATCACTAATATGATCAAGTGCACTATCATGATGTGGTAGACTTGCTTTATTCTTTGATCAATGCTTACATGAGAGAACTATTTAAAATACCACTTGAATTGCCATGACTACACTACAAGAGATGTGAGGTTCCATGACAATTGATGTCACAATATATAAAATTTGTGTCACATATTAGCATTTGTGACACCCGCATGACGAAAAAGCTGGTGTCAAAAACCATGCACCTTAAACTATGTTTTGTGTCATTTATATGTCCATGTCATAAATCTATGACTGTTGGTTTTGATGTCACAAAGTTTTATGACAATTGCTTATACGTCATTGCTTCTTACTACATACCACATAGTAGGCTGGCTATAATGGGAATTTACATTGAGAATACAAAATTATATATTCACATATGCATTCGAACAATATATTATACACATATCTTGCATTTCAGATAACATTTCTATTACAAATTCAGAACATCACTAGAAACAGTTCGCATAAGGTTCTCACAAAAACCAGAAAATAACAGTTATAAACAGGACCAGCACATAAGGTCCCCACATGAATTTCTCACAACTTGAGCTACAGCTTGGGTTGGAGTCTTTGCAACTTGCCCTTCTTGTGGTGGTTCAATAACGATGGCCTCCATTTGAGCCTAGCATACAAAAAAAGCAATTCCAGTTTGTCGCATCCCAAGTTTTGTTCATCATAGTACAAAATAAGAAAGAAAGATGGCACTCACAAACCAAACTAGTAACATACATGAGGTGCTACACAAGTCAGCGTTTTCACAAAAAATATCCAAATTATTGCTAAGAAACAAGACATTGTTTCAATCTGTAGAAGCATATAGACTGTTTAGAGAAAGACATACGACCAATAGAAAGCCATAAACTACCTTGAAGCATCTGAGGCATAGAACCAAAAGCAGGGATATATGAAACAGTTAAAATGAATAATGAAGGTGCACTTCTGTACTAGGGAATTTTAGTTACTACAACAGTGATAAAGAAATTTCTGTAATTAATGAAAAAAATATTGGACACTTCTGTACTAGGGAATTTTGGTTGCTACAGCAGAATAAAGAATTACTAACTGCTGCCCCTAGCTGCTACCATTTAAATAAGCGGCTGCTACCATTTGAGCCAGACACAAGTCATCTGACACATTCTTTTCCTCAAAGACAGAGTAACTCCTAATGCATGGTCTGAATTTTTTGATGCAAGCAACATATATGCAACTGTATTTTTTTGCTACGAACCACATATCAATCACTAGATCTCTTTTTAATTTAATTCTAACACAACTAGATATGACATAGATATATTAACTTTTACTAAACATAATATGTTACTACTGCTAGTTACAGCTAGAACTTGAAAGGTATGGCAATCAAAACCTAATATCATTGTGCTAATATCCTACTCAACTCAGATCTACCACTGTAACCTCTCGTTCTTCCTCTTCTCTACTGACAACAAGAAGAGCAAGTCGCCAAGTCATAGTAAATTTCCTCACTGCATGGCTGATTGGTACAAATACATAAGCTAGGGATTTTTTTTAAAGAGATCCTAACCTCAGTAATCCATAGGTTTCCCTAAATCAATCACAAGCGCACCATGCAGATCATCCATAGCCTGAAAAATGGATCCAACAGGGGCAACTTAGTAGTAGTAATAGCACAGATCTCAGGGTCTCAGGTTAGGACAACAACTTGAGTTTGCAGTGTCATATAAATTCAGGAAAATAGGAAGACAAACTTATATCGCTGTCCTTGTTGGAGGAGATAAGATTCACAGGTGCTATCCTTACTGACACTAGAAGGCATTGGAATAAATGCAAACATTTCTAGTGGTCAGAGTGCTGCTTGTGCCGACATGCTGATTAGCATCTATTTATTATTTAATATGTGCAGACAATATGTATTCACAGCTTGTAAAAAAATCAAACAACATGTTATCATCAATTAGTCACCCTCACACATCTTCTATTTTTTAATCAAATAATATCAGTATATATCACTAATTTCTGTTCAGGAAGTAACCTAAGGCAACCAATAGGTGTTGAGCATTAGCACATTGTGAAAGCAAGAAACAGTGTTGCTAGTCTGAAACAAGGATTAACACTAAGGTCACACTGAGTAGATTAGCTTCACAGGGTAGTACAACAGTTGCTCATCACACTGTTACGAAAGTACTAATAAACCATGGAACAGTAAGTATACATCACACACCATCTATCTCAGCATGGTCTAAGGGAGCCTCACTGCCATTTTGGAAGAGTTTTACCTTGAACTGAAAAAGGCAATTGAGGGTTGCAATGTTGCCTATGCCTATGCATATGGACCACTGCAGCTTTCACGCCTCGTGTCCAAATCCTGAAATGCAATGCTAGACTATCAACTTAACAAGATGAAAATCTGTGTAACATAATTTTAAACAGGTTACTCTACGGGGATGATTCATTTAGATAAGCAATTTCTGCATGAAGTATCCATGTTTCTTGTTTGAAAGCAATCATAACCTAACTACATATATCTCAGTTAGCCAGAGCACATTCCTAAATATACCTCTGTTGGCAAACCATGCAAACCAAGATCAATTGGCATAGATATGTAAATTATCTACAACTTTTATATTAACAAGATTCAGCCCAATTCTACCCCTAAACAGATAAATGAGTCAAGATCTCAAGATCCCTAACCCTAACCCTAGATCCCTAATTTGCAGCACATAACAAGATAGGCACAAAACCATTGGGGGAAAGAGCTCACCACGGCGATGCATGCCCGATCTGGATCTGCAGTGGTTGGAAGAGCACGATAGTGAGGGGAAGGGGGCAGCACGGACAACGTCACAGCCTCGCCAGGGTGTGGTCAGCCCAGACAGAGGCTCGGCGGCGGCATGGCTAGCGGTGGCCGGTGGCACGCAGCTGTGGCCTGGCCGGCAGCCCGGCGGTGCGCCCATCCATCCCCGGCCATGGGCGGCGGCGGGCAGCGTGGCCAGCAGAGGCTGCTAGGGCACGGCAGCCTACCTAGTGCGAGGGCACGCGATGCAGGGAGTAAGAGGAGGGGGCGCTGGTGCTACACGTGGAGTAGTTGGGAGCAGGGGAGGTCGCCATTGGAGGAGCAGCAGGGAGCGGCGTCGGCGTCGAGAGAGAGAGGGAGCCCGCGAGAGACAAGACGGAGAGAGAAACCACGGGATGGTAGGAGATAAGGGTGCAGGGGCTGCTCCCGCAGTCCCGCCCGTGCGTGGTGCGTGTGTGGGTCTGGTGGTGTGTGCGTTTGGCGTGGGTTGTGGTGTGTGTGTGTGTGGCATTTTCTTTTTATTTTCTTCTTTTTTTGTTAATTAGATCTTTATTTAGAAAACGAATTGTCCTATACATATAAACAATTGTATACATATAAGCAGAGATATATATATATATACAAATACATTTAGCATGAATTGAATTTTCACACTTAAAATAAGATATGCGTGTATATATATAAATGTATTTTTATTTAATTATTATTTCAGTACCCAACTCATCCACACATATATATTATAACATTTATTTATTGTTATTCAAATATACGTACAGGTGTATACTTTTATCTACTATATGAAATAATTAATAATAAATAATATTTATATATTTTATATAGATCTTGATTTATTTAACTTGCCACTTACTAGAATGATATATGATTATGGACAGGATTAACAACATTGATCAACACCTATGGTGTTACCAGACCCATCTTGGTAGTTGGACCCACACGCCACCTTGATAACAATGTTAATAAAATAAATAAAATAATTTGTGACACACCATATCCTTGTAAATTACTCTTTATGACATGGCAAATATTGTCATAATATACCATTGGACTAGCTTTAAGATATTTTTTGTGATATACATTAACTTATGTCACTAAGTTCGGATGCCTCTATAAAAATCTTCATAAACTAGTTGATTTAGTGACTTTTTGACCTAACGGCATGCCATAAACATCATAAACCAACACATTTCTTGTAGTGCTAGCTCTCTTTTGGGTGTTGCTTACTTTTCTTGATCAACCCTTTTGATTGCTTCAACTAAGCATCTCAAATGTCCCTTAGATCACCACTTCTATGTTAGTCTTCCAAGTACCACACTTGGTTTACCTACACATAGGCGGTAAGCCCCTACACTAGAAAGAAGTGACCTCTCTCCAAAGAACCATCCTTGATACTCACTTGAAAATGACTTGATTCATTGATCCAAGTGATGGACTTAACTTGATGAGTAACCTTGATTCCTTATTTAAATCCTTTTGTTTCTACTTGTTGTCCTTTTCTTTCTACCAAATGATTTCCAATTGTCACAAGAACTTAAACCTCATCTTCATCTTGAGTTTGGTCTTGATCTTCAATTTTAGTACCAAATATGTGTCAAGTACATTCCACAATCAAATGGCCTTGTACTCTTTAATTATCATGCTTCTAGATCAATCCAAAACCAAACTTAGGTACCTCAAACACTTGTAAACATGTTTTCAATTTAAGGACCTTTCAATCAAAGTGACTCTTGATCAATCCAATAATTGTCACTTTTCTAGCAGATTTTATACCCTTCAAAGAAAATTGCATATCTCCCAATATATAGATCCAAATCCCACGAAATTTGGTGAAGATGTGCTTCACTAAGTCATCTAGCAGCTATAAAAATTTGGGCTTCATTTGACTTCTAGATTGCTACCAGATTTTAATTTTTTCACCACTGCTATATGCTGAAAACTGTTGCACTATAGCTGACAAGATCTACTCCAAAACCAAAGCATTTCTCATCCAATTCTCGTGAAATTTGCATAGCATCTTATACCATAAGTCTAGAGCATGTATACCAAATTTTAAGATAATCCAAATAGATTTGATCACTCAAACATGGCTAACATCATAGCTCACTCAGATTTTCAAATATAGAACAGATT
This sequence comes from Miscanthus floridulus, assembly GCF_019320115.1. Lineage (NCBI taxonomy): Eukaryota > Viridiplantae > Streptophyta > Magnoliopsida > Poales > Poaceae > Miscanthus > Miscanthus floridulus. Next base: position 24,822,280 of record NC_089583.1, on the reverse strand, counting down.
TCAATCACATGAGCTATAATTCATCAAATGTGAATCAAATTTAAAATCAACTTGCTTGAATACTTTCACAAGACATATTTCTATTCAATCCACTCACAAAAGGTTATTTTATGAATTTCTCCAACACAAATCAATCCAAACTTAATTACTAAGCATTTAATCCATTCAAACATCTCATAGCAAGCAACATTGCATATTTATCTAATTCAATCAACCCATATGCACCCAAATGAAATGATCAATAAGAGATATATCTTGATTGGCTCATGATCATCCAATTAGCAAGATTCAACTCATATCTTTGCAAGCCATCAAATATATCAATAAATCATCCACAATATGAATGTTGCACTTGTATGTTGTAGCACTTGGACTTCACTCAATTTTCACTTGGCATTGGGTTTGGATGTGCACTAAGCTTCATAACTTGACTCAATATATGGTGAACAATGTGAGATCAATAGAATCAAGCCTCTAATGCCATGGTACCTACATATATTCATCTACTTTTTGATGGTACCCAAACTAGTTTGGGTCCTCTCAAGTTAGGTGCAACATACTTAGGTAAAATCTTAGTATGGGTAGCAGGATGTTTTGCAATTACAACCAATGAGGTACCATTGCCATCCTTCCTAAGCATAGTATTTGCATCAATTGAAATAGGCTTAGGAGTGTTACCTAGGGGGCATGAGTTAGCCATGTGTCCCCTTTCCTGGCATGAGTAGCACTTTCTCTTTGATTGAGACTTTTCTTCATTGCTCATGTGGTGCTCCTCATTGCCTTGCCTCTCATGAGTTGCTTGAGCCTTCTTCTCAAGCTTGGTAGGGCACCTTGAGGTAAAGTGTCCCGTATCTCCACACTCGAAGCACTTAATGTGAGCATAGACTTTCTTCTCATCATCTTGGCATCTTGAGTTTTGCATTGGATGCGTTGCTTTTCCATCCCTTCTTGTTCTCTTCTTCTTCTTCTTCATCAAGTCACCACCATACTCATGGTTGATCTTAATTTGCTCTTGGGGTATCTTCTCTTGCTCATCTTATGGCTTTGGTTGAGGCTCTTCTTGTTGCTTCACCAATTGCTTGGTTGGGCACATTGAGGTAAGGTGACCCCAAGTGCAGCACTTGAAGCACTTCACATGCTTGAGCTTCTCTTCTTCCTTCTTGAGCTTCTCAATGTTTGCACAACCATTTGCAAGGTGTCCCGCTTCATGACACCAGAAGCACATGGAGTGAGACAACTTCAATTGTAGTTGCTTCTTCATCTTCTTTGCCCTTTTTCTTTTGTCCATTGTCATCTTTCTTTTGAAGCCAAGGCCACTCTTGTCACCGAAGTTTTTTTGAGTCTTCAACATATGCTCAAGGGTGACTTTTGAGTTGTAGCACCTCTCTAACTTGTTGCTCAATTTCTTCACTTCATTCTTGAGTTCTTTGTTCTCCTTCAAAAGGTTAGTCTCACAAGACAAGGAAGTAGGACAAGCATCTATATGTGAAGAGCACCGCATTTCTAATAAATCATCACAAGAGGTGGATACATGTTTCTTTCCTACATGACAAGGGTTGGCAATAATATGTGATTGATCATGTGACCCATGTGATGAGCTCTCACTATTTTTAAGTTTCTTTATAAATACTTTAATGAAAGAAGCATGTTGATCTAATAATTCTTCATGAGATGCAAGTAGTGTCTCATGAGTCAATTTTAGCTCACCATGTGAAGATTTAAGAACATCAAGTAATTTCTTATGTTCTTCACATGAGTTCTTTAGAAATGAGTTTTCATTTTCCAATTTTATTATTTTAGCTTTCTCATTTTCTAAAGACATGGTCATGCTAGCAAGTCTACTAACAAGCTCATCATATGAATCAACATGATCAACCACATTAGTATTTTGTACCTTTGTGTCACCTTATGACATGAAGCAATGTGGTGATGGAGAGCTTGTAGAAGCATCACTTTCATAGCCCGAGCATGAATCATCATTAACAAGTGTGCATGGGGTAGCATCATCATTTGCATCACTTGTAGCATCATCATCAATCATGTCAAGTGAACTTGTGGTATGTTTTTCATCATCATCATCACTTGACCATGAGGTGGAGTAATCTTCCACAATCACCAAATTGTGGTCATGCTCAACACACTCATGCACAACCTCATCCTTGCGCTCATCCTCCTTCTTAAACTTGCCATCGTCCCATGTGGAGGAGTCACTGAAGGTGTGCTTGATTAATTCCCATAGTTTATGAGTGGTTCCTTTGTGGTTCACCTTGTAAAACAACTCAAAGCTCAAAGCATCCATTAGATATAAATAAGCATCAGCATCAAGCTCATAAAGAACTCTTTGAGCTTTGGTGAGATTTCTATGGTCCAAGACACGAGTGAGACCACTAGTGACAACCCACCAAAACTTAGACCCCTTTGCACGAAAATGATCAAGCATGTGATTTTTCCAAAGTGCAAAGTTTGTGCCATCAAAAATGTGTCTCACAATCAACTATCCCACTAGACGCCATCCTCTCAGGTCGGTAAAGACCACAAATGAGAGACCTAGCTCTAATACCACATCTATGGTCGAGATGGCGAACTAGAGGAGGTGTGAATAGTCCTTTCTAAAACTTAATCGCGCCGGCTAACCGAAACAAATGCCGAATTAAAACTATCGGTCTAGCCAAGACTACACCCCTCTAAGTTATTAAGCACCTTGAAAAGATCCTAAACAAGCAACTAAGATGCCGGGCTAGCTAGAGCTCACCTAACCAATCTAGCTTACAAGGTCACACAAACCTATGCAACTAGTACTTCACACAACAAGGGAGCTCCTACACAATCTAGTAAGCAAAAGCATAAAGCCACCTAAGCTTACTAGCAATGCTCAATAATAAGGCTACAGAAGCCAAATTATAGAGCACAAATTACTTAGCTACACAAACTAAGCAATGTGACTAACAAGGTTACTAAAACCAAATTATCCACTCAAGGAAGCTACTTCTATGATACACAAACTAGAAGGCAACTAGCAAGCTAGTAAAGCTAAACTAGTCACAAGAGCAACTACATAAGCACAATGTATACGAAAGTAATACACGCTTATGTTTTGCGGAATGCAAACCACTGAGAAGATGATGAAGACAATGTTGACACGGTGATTTTCTCTCGAGGTTCACTTGGTTGCCACCAAGCTATGTCCCTGTTGTGTCGACCACTCACTTGGTGGTTCAGCGGCTAATTGGCACCACCTACCAAGCCTGCACGTTGAGCACCACAAGAACCTACCCTGAAAGTGAGGGTAGCTCAATGACACGCTCAACTAGAGTTGCTCTTTGTGCTCCCCGCTGGGTGAGCATAATCCCCCAGACAAATCCTCCTCCAAAGCACCACACAATCTTCTTGCATGCTTCAATAGAGTCACAAGCCACCAAGCTATCTAGGAGGTGGCAACCTCCAAGAGTAACAAGCACCATCGGCTTACAACTCTATCACCTAGTGCCACTCAATACAACCTCATGATGCAATCATACTAGAATCGTTCACTCACTTGATCGGATGATCACTATCAAGCACAAGTGAGTTAGATGGCTCCTAAGCACTCCTCAAGCAAGGACACTTAGTCCCAAGGGTGCTCAACCAGACAAATGCCCGAGCTCCACCTCTATTTATAGTCCCCAAGCCAAATAGAGCCGTTGGAACAAAGTTCACCTTTCTACGAGGGCACCGGACATGGCGGTGGTGGCACAGCCCTAGGGGTGGCGGTGCCCCCAAACGGTCACCCCAACAACTAGTTTGACTAGTGTAGGGGCACCGGACATAGTGGCGGTGGCAGCGCCCTAGGGAGGATGGTGACCACCTAGCCAGTCACCTAAAATACCCCCTCTCTAGAATAAGGGGCGGTGGCACCGCCCCACCAGCGGTGGTGACCAGGCGCTGCACCGCCCCTGTCGTGGTAGTGCACACCGGACACTCCGGTGACCACGCCCACGCTGCCCTTCTCAGGCAAGTCTAGGTGGGCACCACCCTAGGGTGGTGGTGCCACTGGACCACCAGTGGCGGTGCCAGGCTCAACTTGCTACTCTCAGCCTCCTCACAAGTCCAGGTGGGCACCACCCTAGGGGTGGTGGTGCCACTGGACCACCAATGGTGGTGCCAGGCTCAACTTGCTACTCTCAGCCTCCTCAGCCAGTCACCGCCATAGGGGTGGCGATGCACCGGACAGGCGGTGGCGGTGCCCCCAGGGGAGCATCTCGAGCTCGATTTCGCCTCCATTTCTTCACCGTTTTCAACACCTTTGCAAATGTGCTAACACCACCAAGTGTTCACCAACTTGTGCACATGTGTTAGCTTTTCACAAACATTTCCTAAAGGATTAGACACTCAATTCAACACGCCATTCGATCCTAACACATATGCAAGGTTAGATCACTCAAGTGGCACTAGATGACCGATATGTAAACAAGTTTTCTCCTCTTAATAGTACGGACATCTATCCTAAACCCGGTCATGCACTTCTCTATACAACCTTTGACAGATGAAATGAAATGCCCTAGGTTATACCTTTGCCTTGTGCATTCCATTTCATCTCTTTCGATGTCAATGCAACACATGCACCAACCAATCACCAAATGATATGATCCACTTCATATCATCATGTGACCGTATTGGTTCATCAATCTTGACTTGTCGATAGAATATCATCGATAGTCCTCTGAGGGGTATCCCATGAAGGTAGATTGATCAACAGAGATATGTGTAATCGAGAACAAGAAGGCAATAGAGACACAAGAGTTAGATTCGGGCCATCGGCGTGATGTAATACCCTACTCCTGTGGTCTATTGGATTGTATTGGCTATCGTATGATATTACGTGTGTTTGGAGGGGGTCCCTACCCACCTTATATAGTCCGAGGGGTAGGGTTACAAGTCGGTTAGATCTAGGAGATAACTGGAAAGTAATAACAGATTACAGGAATCAAGGGATCATACGTATCCTAACATATCTCGTAGTATCTTTAGGATATCTTCCTGGTGTCTTGAGGGACGTGCTGAGCAGCGTCGTGCCCCACAAGTCTTCGTCTTGTGGGCTAGGCCGCCCCTAGGAGCGTAGCCCATGTGGTCTACCATGGGTGTCTAGGGTCATACCCCCCACAGCTAGTCCCCGAGTGCCTTGTATCCGTTGTGCAACACCGTCTTGAGCTTGCCCGAGCAGGTGCGAACAAAGCCGAGCAGTCAAACTCATGGTCCGACCACCGTGATGAGTTGTCGAGTAGTTGTGGACCATCATCGAGCAGCTGTGAAGCATCGCCGAGCAATGTGAACCATCGCCGAGCAGTGTATCCCAAGTTAGGCTTGCCATAAGGATGTAAGGAGCACAAGTTCAAAATTGAAAATTTCCTCGCAGTGGACCAAGTGTGCCCACTTAGAGTCCGACCACGAGAAAGGGAGATAGTCTTCTTCAACTTCAAGAGGTGTGGAGTCTTCTAGATTAAACAAACACACTCACCGTAAGATGAAGTGTGCCCACTTAGTCTCCAAGCCTGACAGTAGGTGACGTAGTCACGTGGTCCTAGGGTCCAAAGTAGAAGAATAGCAGAAGACCAACCGAGCAGGCAGCCAGTCCCTAGGCATAGCCCCAAAATGAGAAAAGCACATTCACCGCAAGGTGAAGTGTGCCCACTTAGTCCCCGAGCCTAACAGTAGGTGATGTGGTCACATGGTGCCAGGGTCAGAAATAGCAATCAATAGAAGAAAGTCCCTAGTGTGGCGAGAAACCAAGTCATACTGATGATGAAGTCCCCGAGCCACAAGTAGAAATCTTAGAGAAAACAAATCGTGGAGAAAAAACAGGAGTAATGGTTGTACAGTAGTAATTACTGAGCCGTAACAGATGGCGGAGAAGTCGGTGAATATTTAGTGAGCAGTAACAAATTATGGAGATAAATGGGCGATACGAGCTACAGTTGCGCAAAAGCCTAGGTAACGGCCCACCATGCTGTTGTGGAGAATTTGGAGAGGAGCAAATCGTGGAGCGGTTTCCTAAAAACCCTCGAATGCGAAAAGTGGGGGGAGTGCTTTATAACTACGCCACCGCACCCCATGCTCCCACCTTTGCCACTTCACCCCTTTGTCTTCCTCCTCAGCCCTCACACTTCTAGATTCATATTCACATGAGCTTCCACCGCCAATCCCAAACTAGATCTGAGAGATGGCGCCAAAGAGGGGAGCTGGAAACCCGAAGAAGGTGACCATCAGAGCCAGCCGTGACAATGAGTGGGAGCCATTGAACATGGGGGAGGCGGAGATCAACAGGATGGTGGAGGCGGGTGTTCTTTCTGACCATGTCACCGCCGGATGGCGGTCAACCAGTGGTGAGCCCTTCCCAATGCCGCATACCAATGAAGTAGTAGTTTTTGAAGATTATATCTGGCGTGGGTTAGGATTTCCTGTTCATCCTTTCTTGAGGGATCTGCTGGAGTTCTAGAGAGTTAGTCTATGCAACCTCCACCCAAATACCATCTTGCACATCTCTATCTTTATCCATTTCTATGAGGCATATCTCAGAGTTCTTCCCCACTTCAACCTCTTCCATCACCTGTTCTGGCTAAAGAAGAAGGGTGGTGGCGGTTCCAAGTGGTCAACGGTGTTTACCTTCAACTCCACGATGGAATGGCAGGTGAGTATATCACTGTACTACTGAACACCTCGCTGAAGGGGTGGAACGCCAGGTGGTTCTACATGAAGTAGAGCCACCCTGCCAACCACTATGACGTCGACCACGTTTTGGAGAACCAGAGGAGCTGGTCAAAGAGGCCGAGCAGTGCTAACATGGAGCAGGTGAGGGAGCTCCTCGGCCTAATAAAGGGTGTGAAGATGAATGGCAGATTGGTGGCGGCGAGCTTCATAGTGCGCTGCATCTAGCCCTACAAGGAGAGGGCCCACATAGGCTTTGACTTCAAGGGGGACACCGACGACACCCAGGAGAGGTCAGAGAGGCTATCAAAGGATGATGTGCTAGAGCAGGCCATAGGGCTTTTTGCTCCAGATGCATTGTTTAGTGTGTTAGGGCAGATGAGAGCCTTTAACTATACATACCTGCCTCAGGTAAAAGTCTTAATTGTTTGTTCCTGGTCCTTTTTATCCTGTAGCATTGTCGAGCCATGAACTAATTCACTTGTGAAAAGATCCATTCGTAGGAACAAGCGGCGTACTTCTCGGGCGTGCCGAGGAGCGATTGGCCGAAGGCAGTGGACGCCTGGCCAACAACTCAGCCTAAGGAAGGTGCCGTCAGCGCCTCGTCGGAGTCTAGAGGCATGGACGCTAGTCGGACTAAGAGCCCCCTAGTGTCGGAGAAAGTCTAGGGGAAGAGGGCAGTAGCAGATGAGCTAGCCCAAAAGAAGAAGAAGACAGCGGGTGCTGCTCCCCACAAGCCGGGCGACATCTCACTTGGTGGTGACCAGACCACTCGGACATAGAGTGCGGCGATGTCCGAGTGGTCAGATGACGATGGGGCTCCAGTAGCTCCCCCTCCAAGCACTGAAGCACCTCCGCGCAACACGCGTGCGGAGGTACAATCGAAGGGAGGGGAGGAAGTCCCCGAGCAGCAGGCGAATGGAGTCCCCGAGCAGTAGGTGGACGAGAGGCCAACGGTGGAAGCCATGAGACCTCCACCCTAGGACGTGCGGGTCAACCCTAGGGCCGTGCCTAGGGGCTTGGGTAGGCATCGCCGGTTTAGAAAAGTGTACCAAGAGGAAGACATGCAAGTATCCTTGCCTTAGACTTATTTTGCTATCGTATCTTTATCTCTTTTGGCAATTGACGAGCTAATCTAATGTAGAGCAAGGCGTACGAAAGATTTTAATCCATTTGTCTAGACCGACAAGCAGTTGGGGGCTGGTCCTAGTGCGGAAGCAATGCTGGCAGACCTCGTCTTGGAGTCCCCGGGTGCTTGGCGGCCTATGGAGGAGTCAACCGCCACTGCTGATGAACTTGGCGGTGGAGAACGGTTGGCGTCGATGGCGAACGAGCCGGCGGCGGTGCTTAGGGCAACAGCAGGGGCCACCGGGTCTTTGGAGGTAGAAGCTGGAGTTGTCGACGTCGCACTGGAGTCTAGAGTAGAGAAGCCGGTGGTGCTAGAGGAGCAGACAATGCTCCCTAAGGCATCGAAAGGCATGGTCAGACATGCTGTGCAGCCATCGAGCCCCCTGGTGGTGCCCCCAGCTATGGAGGAGGACGAAGTGGAAGAGATTAAGCATGAGGAAGCTCGCCCTCAAGCCATTTGGATCCTCCGTAAGCGGGGCAATGAAGTTGTGGTCGTTGAAGAGGAGGACACCACCAGGGAGCTTAGGAGGCTGGAGTCCACCCTTTCCACAGTGATGAAGCAGATCAAGGTTAGTACTACATCTGCAATGTTCGTCTTTGATGTTGGAGATTGGGGTTCCTCATAATCTTGGTGCTTCTACAGGGCATAGCTTGGACAGCCAAACAACAATGGCAACTGATCAAGAGGATGGAGCCCCTCAATGAGGAGAATGAAAAACTGAAGGAGGCATTGAAGCTTATGGAGAAAAACGTCTAGAAGGCCCAGCACGAGCGTGATCTTGCCGAATCCAATGCGCGGGATCTGGAATACCAGAAGGGCGTCCTATTTGAGCAGCTAGTGACCGTGTCTGAGTAGTTGTGGGGTAGCTCTGAGCAGCTAGAATGTAGCTCCGAGCGGCTAACAAGTCTTTTCGAGTAGCTGGAACGCAAATCCGAGCAGCTCAAAAATGTCTTCGAGCAGAGAAAAGGTATGGTGGATAGGCGAATTTGCTTTGCATTATTGAACAGTCATATTGTTGCTGACGACCGTTATGCTTGTAGAGCAAAATGCAGAGCTCAGTCAGCTATGCCAAACCATTGGGCAACTCCAAGAGGAGAAGGAGAAGGCGTCAGGGCAAGTGAAGAAGTTGGCCGAGGAGCTGAAAGGTGAGTAGTTCGTGGTCGGAGTTGTTGCTGGAGTGATTTCTTTTGTTTAATAGATTCTTGTGATGCCTGTAGACTACTATCAGAGGACCAAGGCATAGTTTGATATGCTAGAGCAGGAGGCCAGAACCTAGAGGAGCAAGCTCGACGCCGTAGTTGCTAGAGTCAAGCCGATGCTCGACTGCGTCGACATGGAGGTGGCTCCTCAGCCCAACGGCATGCCGCCACGCCCGGACACCATCATCAATAGGTGTAACACCCAAATTTTTTATTCTTTTAAATAAGTAAATTTGATTTAATTATGTTATTAAGTGTGCATTCAATTATAGGAAATTAATAATTTTTAGGGAATTAAAATCAATTATAAGATTTGAAACTTTTGAATGCATACATGCTGCTGCAATATTTATTCATGTGATGATTGTTCTTGAATTAGAGTTCAAATGAATTCAAAAATTATTTGAAAATGCCTTTGGGAAAATTTGCTTGGAAAATAAAAAAATAAAAATGATTATCTCCTCCTCTCCCTCACTTTCAGCCCACATGGCCTTTTTCCCGCGCGGCCGGTTCACCCTCCTCTCCCCTTTTTCCCACTCAGCCCGGCACCGCCGGCCCAGCCGCTCGGCCCAGCAGCCATGCCAGCCCAGCAAGCCGTGCCAGGCAACCACCGCGCCTGTGCCCCGTGCCCTGCCGCTGACGCCTAGGCCCGCTTGTCGGCGCCGTCTTCACCCCGCGTGCCTCGGAACCACCCCGCCTGGCCGCAACCGCCTCCCACGAACGGCATCGTGGGAGCGTGCCCCCCCTCATGCCTCGGCCGCTTTAAATCGGCACCAAGCCATCTCCGCCTCTCCCTGCTGCCTCCACACCCTATTTTTCTTTCACCCACACGCGAGGAAGCTTCAACCGCCGCCCCGAAGGTCGCTGGAAATCCGCCGCCCGCCTTTGCACGGACCGTCGCCGTCGGGCATCGCCGTCCCCTTTCTTCCCCGCGGTGAGCACCCCCCGGCCTCCCTCTATCTCCCGGTATCTTTATTTCTTGTTTTCTTGGCTTCCTGAGCCTTGGCCATGAGCTCTGCGAGCCATGGTCACTGGCCATGGCGGCCACCGTGCTAGCCGCCGTTCCCGGCCACCGAAACGGCATGGCCGCGACCCCCCATCTTCCCCCGCGCTCACTGGTGCCCTAGGTTTGGAAAACCGTGGTCGTAGGCCCCTAACCGAGCGCTCCGGCGAGTCCACTGCCGCCGGCCACGGCGCCTGGGCGCCGGTGACCCTGTTCCGGCCGGCCGTCCCCCCAGGCCGATCCTAGTCACCCATCGCGAGATCAACGGCCAGGATTAGAAGTTACCCCTTCGCGGGTAATTTTGCTAAAGAGTCCCTGGACTTTTCTAAGTCCTAACCCGCAGCCCAAAACGTATTTCCCCAAATGCGCAATCCCGTTTGGAAAGTGTAAATTCCACGGCTTAAGTCAAAAATACGTTTTCAGTATTTACAGAAATGCCATTTGAACTGTTTCGCTTATAAAATTGTCGTTTTAGCTTCGAATTGATCCATTCAAATCGCGTTAGCTTCGTAATTTCATAAGCTACATGTTGGAGCTACTGTTAGTCAAGTTTAGAACTTTTTAATTTCATGATTAGATTTAATTAAATATATGGCCATAGGAAAACCCGTTTAAATCATAACTTTCGCATTTTAGCTCCGTTTTTCGTGAACTTCGCGTTGACGTGATCGTAGCGAGACGTAGATTAGTTTTACAAATATTTTATCTTGATTTCAATACTGTTGGTGTACTGTTCTAATGATAGGAATGTTTGCTTTGCATGAATGCTTTTGGAATGTTGTATGTTGCCATGTTGGTCGCGTTCAGACGGTGAGGAAAACATTGGAGACCAAGAACTCTTCGACGACCAGCAGGACCAGCACGAGTTTGTGAACCAAGGCAAGTATAACATGGGCCTTCCTTGATGTCCTATTTCATTTTAATCAATTACTCATTTGCATGTGTCTAATTTTGATACCCGTAAGGACATCCTAGTGATTGTTTATCCAGTTCCTTGTCTCCTATGGGTTAAATGCATATGGGTAGATTGCTAGTGCTCTAACAAAACTTGATATACATGTCGATGAATGATACTATGGAACAAAGTGAGTAACATGACTTATAACAACTGTTCCATAGGGCAAAAGTGCAACTGACCTTTGTTCATGTTGCTCCCGGCCCTCCATAAGGACTTATCTATCGGCAAAAGCTGGGACTGATAGTGCAACCGGGAGAGTCATATGGCTCTGACTTTAGCTCAGTAATAGGACCTTTCCTAGCTAGTTAGAGGTTACCTTTTTGACGCAAATGGGGCTTGCCACTTTGGGTATAGGGCTGCCTCTATTCCTATGAGTATAGCCGCGATGGATTTGTGCCATAGGAAAGGGGGGTCCCTACATCTGCCTGCCAAGGAAACCTAGCGGCCCTAACTTGTTAGAGAAACCTATGAAATGGCTTCATAGTGTACCCTGCCCGCTCACCTTGGTAGTGACATGGGAGTAATTAACCCGGGCATATGGGGATCACGACTCACGGTGAATGTGCACCACCTCTGCAGAGGGTAACAAACTGTTATAACAGTCGTGCTAACGATTACGAGCAACCCAAAAAACTCACAGAATAACTATTTAATTATTGATGATCATTTAAAGTTGTTCAACGATGATATATGGTACACCTGACCCTGATATTTGTTCTTATGGGAATTAAATGGGAGCTTAAGCATAACTTGATAATACTTAAGAATAAAAGCTTGACCTATTAAAAATGCTAACTGCAGTAAACCAGAGTCTATCCTCTTTGAGCTTCATAACCCCATGTTAGCTTGCTAAGTATGGAATGTACTTACACTTGTTTATTTTCTTTACTTGGATAAAAATCCCGGATGGGTAACAGATGACAACGGGTATGAGGATTTCCTAGAGGATTATTAGGCTTGTGGTCAACCAGTTGACCTTCCCTGTGATGACGGCCACAAGAGTTTTATTATCTTTTTATTATTCTGCTGTGATGTAAAAGACTAAGTTTTATTATAACTCTGATGTATGAGACACCGTGATGATACTATATGTAATTTGTCAGCTTGTGTGTGTGATTGATTCCTGGGCACACACGAGTTTTGTGCATTCAATTTTATTCTTAAAATTGGGTGTGACAAATTGGTATCAGAGCCGTGTTGACTGTAGGACGCAAGCCTAGTTAGAAAATGGTCGTTTTAGCATCTTTGCTCCTCTAGTTTCTTGCTTACTGACTTATTCTTGTTATTTTATTAAAACATTTATGCTTTTCATACCTTAATCTATTATTTAAAATTGTTGATTCTAATTTCTATCTCACTTTAAATCTATAGATGTCTCATAATCCAAAGACTGCTCGACTCAGCACCGCTGGCTATTGTGCCATGTTCACCCCGCGTGCTCCACCGGCGGAGAGGGAGATTGTGATCATCTTCGACGACGAGGAGATGGCTACACCGACGCCTACACCTACTCCTACACCAGTCGCCGTGCCCATCTACCCTGTGGTAGCTACACCTGAGGAGTCGACGGCTACTTCCCCTACACCTGCACCCTCCCCAGCAGCCCCCGTGGAGGACGAGGAGATTGGCTGGAAGTGCAAGTACTACTTCAAGCCAGCTCCAGAGATAGCCTACTACCACACTCTCATCACCCAAGTGTTGGACGACTACTTCCCCGACTTGCACGCCTCCATCAGCTACCACTGCGCCGAGTACAAGCACCCACTGGAGGCTACCTTCTGGAAGGTAGAGCTAGTGGTCACCGCATGGAACGATATCATTAATGGACATGAGGTGGAGATTGTTCACTGTGCCCCTGCCAGGAGAGCCCATGCTTTGGATGGCATGGTGGATGCAGCACAGAATGCCTACATCCAATACCATGGTCGTCGCTTTGAGGCCATGAGGGAGGATCGCTTTAGGTTCCTTCCTCGAAATGATCATAAGGGTGTTTGGCAGGTTTTGGCTCCACCAGAGAATGACCCAACTCTGGAGGCAACGGTGCAGCATGTCCACGCTATGCAGGGAGTGGATGATGAGGTCAAAGGAGAACTGCGTGCATCTCAGAGGGCGCAGAGACGTCTTCAGAAACAAGTGGATGAACTTCGAGCGCAACTAGGACAGCCTTCCATCTACAAGAAGAAGCGCCGTTCCTTCACCATGATTGACACCGCTCCATAGGTGTTAGGAGCCTTGATCTAGATTACCACATCGATAGATTCGTGTTCTTAATTAGTCTTGTTGGTCTTGTGAACTTGGTTGATTTGATGTTTAATTTGTGAACTTGGTTGATTTGGTATTTTGCTTGATTGCTGGGAGTTTGTGGGCATGTCCACAACTTCCTTGGATTGGAACTTTTAGTTTAGAATGAATTCTTAATGCAGATGTTTCGTTTTATCTTATCTCTGCTGTGCTGATTTCTGGAGCAGCCTGTGTTCTTTATCTGGTATCTCGAAATCTGGGATGATAAAAATTCTGAAATTTTTGTGGAGATAACTAGACCTCTGTATCTTTCAAGTGTCTTTGGAATCACGTCAATAGCTGTTCAGGTTCGGGAGATCTAGCTGACACAAGTTGATGTTCCTGCATTGTTTGGAACTCAGAACAGTTTTGGTTTAGCTCTATTTTTGACTATGGGCTAGTTCGAATCTGTAATAGTGGTCTAAATGAAAGTTATAGCTGATGTCCTAAGATTTCTAACGAATCTTGGTGCACCTCTGTTGGATCTCTAAAACTCGAGTTATAACAGTTTTACTGAACTGCTGAATTTGAACCTTGTCCAGAAAATTCTCAGCATTGTTTCTTATCTTTTGTAAGCTCTCTATAATTGGAAAAATCTATAAATTTTGCACATTTGTCGGAAAACAGATGGCCACAAGAGGAGGAAGAGGGAGAGGCCATGGTCGTGGGCATGATGCTCTTATAAATCCACCACCGCCACCTATGACCATGGAACAGATATTGGGAATGCAAGCGCAGCTGATGCAAGCTATGATACAGCACTTGGACAATAAACCTGCAAGAGGGCCACCGCCTATCCAGGTTAGAGATAAGCATGGAGAGTTTATGAAAGGTCGTCCACCAGTGTTCACCCATGCCACAGACCCTATGGAGGCCGATGATTGGTTGCGTGCTGTGGAGAAACAACTGAACATAGCACAATGCAACGACCTTGAGAAGGTGTTGTACGCTTCCGAGCAACTCCAAGGAGTTGCTCAGGATTGGTGGGAATCATTCCAGTTTGGACATCCCAACAATGCTCCTGCTATCACTTGGTAGGAATTCAAGGACAGTTTCCGGTCATACCATATTCCTAATGGACTAGTAGAACTGAAGCAGGAAGAATTCAGATCTCTCAAGAAAGGATCAATGACTGTGGCGGAGTATCGGGACAAGTTCGCACAACTATCACACTACGCTCCTAATGATGTAGCGGATGACAAGGATAAGCAACGCCGTTTCCTCAAGGGACTCTATGATGGACTGTAGCTCTAGATAATGTCTAATACTTATCCTAACTTCCAGTCTTTGGTGAATCGCGCAATCGTGATTGATGATAAGCGCAAGGAGATGGAAGCTAAGAAGAGAAGGCTCCAAGGGCAAGCTTCTGGAAGCAACACTCGCCCACGTGCTTATCCCCAGCAAGGTTTCCAGCAGAGGAATCAAGGACCAACTCACCAGGGAAACCGTGGTTAGTATCCCCAGTGGAACCAGTTCCAACAACGCCCTCAGTACCAGCAACAGTTTGGAAATCAGCGTCCCCCACAATAGACTAGCAATCCTGCAACACGCCAGGGAGTGCCTAACAATGCTCCTATGAAGAGTGGTGCACCCAACAATCCCAATGCCTATTACCGATGTGGAGAAGTAGGTCACTATGCTCATCAGTGTCCTAAGAAGCAAAACCAACAAGCACCTTAGAACCAGACCAACAATCAGAAGTTCAACGCCCGACCACCTCTCACAGCGAAGGTGAACTATGTGTCACCTGATGCAGCTCAGGAGATGCCTGAGGTCATGTTGGGTACGTTCAGCGTCAACTCTATTTCTGCTACCGTACTTTTTGATTCTGGTGCTTCGCATTCTTTTATCTCCCAAGCTTTTGTTAGAATGCATAGCATACCTTTGTGTGCCATGAAAAATCCTATACTAGTGAATTCCCCGGGAGGTAGTATGCCCGCTTCTTATTGGAGCCCCTCAACTAGCATTTCCTTAAGGGGGTAGACTTCAAGGTGAAGCCTATTGTGTTGAGAACAGCGGGAATTGATCTTATCCTGGGAATGGATTGGATGAAACAACACCGGGTAGTGATTCAGTGTCAGGAGAAATCTGTGGTTGTGACATCACTCAATGGGGATAGAATCTGTGTAGAAGTAGTAGTGCAAGCTCAGCCTACAACCACAGTGAACCATCTAGATGGTGAAGTCAATGAACAAGATCGTGTCGTGGAGGAGTTCTCGGATGTCTTCCCCGATGACTTGCCAGGTATGCCACCTGACCGAGACATTGAATTCATTATTGAATTATTACCTGGAACTGCACCAATAGCTAATTGTCCATATAGAATGGGAGTTAATGAATTAGAAGAGCTTAAGAAACAACTAAAAGAGTTGCAAGAAAAAGGTTTCATATGCCCCAGTTCTTCCCCATGGGGGGCACCTGTGATCTTTGTGGATAAGAAGGATGGTAGTCAACGGATGTGTGTGGATTACCGCTCACTTAATGAGGTTACCATCAAGAATAAATACCCTTTGCCTAGGATTGATGATTTGTTTGATCAGTTGAGAGGAGCCCATGTGTTCTCCAAGATTGATCTCCAATCTGGTTATCATCAGCTTAAGATTCGGAACTCGGACATACCCAAGACAACATTCACTACACGGTATGGACTATATGAGTACACCGTTATGTCTTTTGGATTGACCAATGCACCTGCATACTTCATGTATCTGATGAATAAGGTGTTCATGGAGTTTCTGGATAAATTTGTGGTAGTATTCATAGATGACATACTAATATTCTCCAAGACTGAAGAAGAACATGCGGAACACATAAGGATGGTCTTGCAAAAACTTAGAGAACATAAGTTGTACGCTAAGCGGAGCAAGTGTGAATTTTGGTTAAAGGAAGTCTCTTTTCTGGGTCATGTTGTCTCCAATGGTGGAATAGCAGTGGATCAAGGCAAAGTGCAAGATGTACTGAATTGGAAACCACCAACTACTGTAAGTGAGATTCGTAGCTTTTTGGGATTAGCTGGTTATTACCGAAGGTTCATTGAAGGTTTTTCCAAGCTAGCCAAGCCCATGATAGCTCTGTTGGAAAAGAGTGCTAAGTATGTATGGTCGGATAAATGCTAGGCAAACTTTGAAGAGTTAAAGAAGAGATTGACTATAGCTCCAGTATTAATTTTGCCCGATTTAAACAAGAACTTCTCTATATATTGTGATGCATCCCGTTTGGGTCTTGGGTGTGTGCTTATGCAAGAAGGAAGAGTGGTTGCATATGCATCTACACAACTAAGGAAGCATGAGTTGAATTATCCTACTCATGACTTGGAATTGGCAGCTGTGGTTCATGCTTTGAAGATCTGGAGACATTATCTGATTGGACATAAGAGTGATATCTATACTGATCATAAGAGTTTGAAATATATCTTTACCCAATTAGATCTGAATTTAAGACAATGTTGTTGGTTGGAATTGATCAAAGACTATGATTTGGAAGTGCATTATCACCCGGGAATGGCAAACGTTGTAGCTGATGCACTTAGCAGAAAGAGCTATGCCAATGGAATTCAGATAACATCTATATCAGCAGAGTTGTGTGCTGAAATGGAGTATCTCAACTTGAGCCTGGTCACTAATGCAATGGAATTGGTGATAGAGCCTACATTGGAGCAGGAGATATGCAAAGGACAATTGGAGGATGAAAAACTTAAGGAGATAGCAGAGAATGTAGTGCTTGGAAAGGCACCCGGATTCAGAATGGATGAGAATAGAACTCTTTGGTTCAGAAAAAGGATATGTGTACCTGAAGTGAAAGCTATCCGAGATGTAATTCTACAAGAGGCCCATGAGTCTGCTTATTCTATACATCCCGGAAGTACCAAGATATACTTGGATCTCAAAGAAAAGTATTGGTGGTATGGTTTGAAGAGAGATGTGGCAGAATATGTGGCTTTGTGTGACACTTGTCAAAGAGTGAAAGCTGAGCATCAACGAACTACAGGGTTACTACAACCAATGAAGATTCTTGAATGGAAATGGGAAGAAGTTGGTATGGATTTTATTGTAGGACTGCCCCGCACTCAAAGAGGTTATGATTCAATATGGGTAATAGTGGATCGACTCACCAAGGTTGCTCACTTTTTACCAGTCAAGACTACCTATAATGGTGCAAGATTAGTAGAGTTGTACATGGAAAGAATAGTGTGCTTACATGGAGTTCCCAAGAAAATTGTGTCGGATAGAGGCACCCAATTTACATCGCAGTTCTGGCATAAAGTACATAGATCTTTGGGAACAAAGTTGAATTTCAGTTCTGCTTACCACCCGCAAACTGATGGATAGACGGAAAGGATCAACCAGATTTTGGAAGATATGTTGAGAGCCTGTGCACTTCAGTATGGTGATAGTTGGGATAAGAGTCTACCTTACGCAGAGTTCTCGTACAACAACAGTTATCAAAAGAGCCTCAAGATGGCACCTTTCAAGGCATTGTATGGACGTAAGTGTAGAACACCTTTGTTCTGGAATCAGACTGGAGAAACTCAAGTGTTTGGTCCCGATGTCCTTAGAGATGCGGAAGAACAAGTGAGAATGATTAGAGACAATTTGAGAGTAGCTCAGTCCCGACAGAAGAGTTACGCTGATACCTGCAGAAGAGAGCTGACTTTCGAGATTGGTGATTATGTGTACCTAAAAGTGTCACCAATGAGAAGTGTGAGAAGATTCAATATGAAGGGAAAATTAGCACCAAGGTATATAGGACCTTTTAAGATCCTAGAGAGACGTGGAGATGTAGCTTATCAGTTGGAACTGCCTGAGAGCTTGTCCGGTGTGCACGACGTGTTCCATGTTTCCCAGTTCAAAAAGTGTCTGAGGGTACCAGAAGAACAAATTCCTTTGGAAGAACTTGTTGTCAAGGAAGATCTTACTTATGAAGAGTATCCGATAAAGATTTTGGAAACTACCAAAAGAGTTACGAGAAGCCGAACAGTAAAGATGTGCAAGGTGCAGTGGAATCGTTATACATAGGATGAGGCTACTTGGGAAAGAGAAGAGGATCTGAGAAAGACTTATCCCCAACTGTTTGAGTAAGCAATCACCCGAATCTTGAGGACGAGATTCATCTTAAGGGGGGTAGAATTGTAACAACCAAATTTTTTCATTCTTTTAAATAAGTAAATTTGATTTAATTATGTTATTAAGTGTGCATTCAATTATAGGAAATTAATAATTTTTGGGGAATTAAAATCAATTATAAGATTTGAAACTTTTGAATGCATACATGCTGCTGCAATATTTATTCATGTGATGATTGTTCTTGAATTAGAGTTCAAATGAATTCAAAAATTATTTGAAAATGCCTTTGGGAAAATTTGTTTGGAAAATAAAAAAGGAAAAATGATTATCTCCTCCCCTCCCTCACTTTCGGCCCACATGGCCTTTTTCCCGCGCGGCCCGTTCACCCTCCTCTCCCCTTTTTCCCGCTCAGCCCGGCACCGCCGGCCCAGCCGCTCGGCCCAGCAGCCGCGCCAGCCCAGCAAGCCACACCTGCGCCCAGTGCCCTGCCGCTGATGCCCTTACCCGCTTGTCGGCGCTGTCTTCACCCCACGCGCCTCGGAACCACCCGGCCTGGCCGCAACTGCCTCCCACGAACGGCATCATGGGAGCGTGCCCCCCCTCGCGCCCCGGCCGCTTTAAATCGGCACCGAGCCATCTCCGCCTCTCCTTGCTGCCTCCGCGCCCTATTTTTCTTTCACCCGCGTGCGAGGAAGCTTCAACCGCCGCCCCGAAGGTCGCCGGAAATCCGCCGCCCGCCCTTGCACGGACCGTCGCCGTCGGGCATCGCCGTCCCCTTTCTTCCCCGCGGTGAGCACCCCCCGGCCTCCCTCTATCTCCCGGTATCTTTATTTCTCATTTTCTTGGCTTCTCGAGCCTTGGCCGTGAGCTCCACGAGCCATGGTCGCCGGCCATGGCAGCCACCGTGCTAGCCGCCGTTCCTGGCCACCGAAACGGCATGGCCGCGACCCCCCATCTTCCCCCGCGCTCACTGGTGCCCTAGGTTTGGAAAACCGTGGCCGTAGGCCCCTAACCGAGTGCTCCGGCGAGTCCACTGCCGCCGGCCATGGCGCCTGGCCACCGGTGACCCTGTTCCGGCCGGTCGTCCCCCCCCAGGCCGATCCTAGCTGCCCATCGTGAGATCAACGGCCAGGATTAGAAGTTACCCCTTCGTGGGTAATTTTGCTAAAGAGTCCCTGGACTTTTCTAAGTCCTAACCCGCAGCCCAAAACGTATTTCCCCGAATGCGCAATCCCGTTTGGAAAGCATAAATTCCACGGCTTAAGTCAAAAATACGTTTTCAGTATTTACAGAAATGCCATTTGAACTGTTTCGCTTATAAAATTGTCGTTTTAGCTCCGAATTGATCTATTCAAATCGCGTTAGCTTTGTAATTTCATAAGCTACATGTTGGAGCTACTGTTAGTCAAGTTTAGAACTTTTTAATTTCATGATTAGATTTAATTAAATATATGGCCATAGGAAAACCTGTTTAAATCATAACTTTCGCATTTTAGCTCCGTTTTTCGTGAACTTCGCGTTGACGTGATCGTAGCGAGACGTAGATTAGTTTTACACATATTTTATCTTGATTTCAATACTGTTGGTGTACTGTTCTAATGATAGGAATGTTTGCTTTGCATGAATGCTTTTGGAATGTTGTATGTTGCCGTGTTGGTCGCGTTCAGACGGTGAGGAAAACGTTGGAGACCAAGAACTCTTCGATGACCAGCAGGACCAACATGAGTTTGTGAACCAAGGCAAGTATAACATGGGCCTTCCTTGATGTCCTATTTCACTTTAATCAATTACTCATTTGCATGTGTCTAATTTTGATACCCGTAAGGACATCCTAGTGATTGTTTATCCGGTTCCTTGTCTCCTATGGGTTAAATGCATATGGGTAGATTGCTAGTGCTCTAACTGAACTTGATATACATGTCGATGAATGATACTATGGAACAAAGTGAGTAACATGACTTATAACAACTATTCCATAGGGCGAAAGTGCAACTGACCTTTGTTCATGTTGCTCCCGGCCCTCCATAAGGACTTATCTGTCAGCAAAAGCTAGGACTGATAGTGCAACCGAGACAGTCATATGGCTCTGACTTTAGCTCAGTAATAGGACCTTTCCTAGCTAGTTAGAGGTTACCTTTTTGGCGCAAATGGGGCTTGCCACTTTGGGTATAGGGCTGCCTCTGTTCCTATAAGTATAGCCGCGATGGATTTGTGCCATAGGAAAGGGGGGGTCCCTACATCTACCTGCCAAGGAAACCTAGCGGCCCTAACTTGTTAGGGAAACCTATGAAATAGCTTCATAGTGTACCCTGCCCGCTCACCTTGGTAGTGACATAGGAGTAATTAACCCGGGCATATGGGGATCACGACTCGCGGTGAATGTGCACCACCTCTGCAGAGGGTAACAAACTATTATAACAGCCGTGCTCATGGTTACGAGTGGCCCGGAAAACTCACAGAATAACTGTTTAATTGTTGATGATCATTTAAAGTTGTTCAATGATGATATATGGTACACCTGACCCTGATATTTGTTCTTATGGGAATTAAATGGGAGCTTAAGCATAACTTGATAATACTTGAGAATAAAAGCTTGACCTATTAAAAATGCTAACTGCAGTAAACCAAAGTCTATCCTCTTTGAGCTTCATAACCCCATGTTAGCTTGCTAAGTACGGAATGTACTTACACTTGTTTATTTTCTTTACTTGGATAAAAATCCCGGATGGGTAACAGATGACAACGGGTATGAGGATTTCCCGGAGGATTATTAGGCTTGTGGTCAACCAGTTGACCTTCCCTGTAATGACGGCCACGAGAGTTTTATTATCTTTTTATTATTCCACTGTGATGTAAAAGACTAAGTTTTATTATAACTCTGATGTATGAGACACCGTGATGATACTATATGTAATTTGTCAGCTTGTGTGTGTGATTGATTCCTGGGCACACATGAGTTTTGTGTATTCAATTTTATCCTTAAAATTGGGTGTGACAATAGGTGCAAGGTGGCACGGGAGAACTTCAAAAGCTTCAACCGTGATGCCACCATCACCGCCGTTACACACGCCCTAGCGGTGGTCCGATCCCACTAACCTATCATTGACCTTCAAGCTATAAGGGTTGGATTCACTAGAGGGACGGGCACGACGGAGCATCAGTAGCTAGAAGATGAGGTGGAGGACATGGCAAAGAAACTGGCCAGTGACGTCGACCTGTTCGGTGAGATGGACGGCGACGGACAAGCCTAATGACCTGCTCGGAGAATAATCTATAACGGCTAGAGAAGACAGTTAAAACGTGTGAGGGCGCATATAAACATTTATGTATATGTATAAATGTTGTAAAGTGACATGTGCATATTTATGCAGTTTGCCAGATTTTCGATGAAAAATCATTGTAGTGTTAACCCTAATACGATTATACGTAGTATAAGTAGCGTTCGAGCAGTTAGTTCTTTACTAGGCTCTTAGCCTTGGCTTGCCCGTATTCCATAATGTCGAGTGCGGAGCCCGTGCATGTGTCGGAGGAACAGGCATGACCATGGAACCACAGCCGACCACCCATAACGTAGAGCGCGGAGCCCGTAGCATGTGTAGGGAGAGATCGGAGACTAGATCTTCTCCATAGAGCATAGAGCAGAACGTGTGCTACTCAGCGGTTGGCGAAATATCTTAGAGATATGGAGAAACGTGGTGGAGCGTTTATGGAGATCACGTATTGGAGTTTGTTAAGTAGTAGCTTAGAGCTAGCGACCACAAATGGAGATTAAACCATAATGGAGATATAATAGAGACAAATTATGGCGACAAAAACTTCATAAAATATGAAGTGGAGAGTATATATCTAGAGCGATTCCAGGATAGAACATATAAGGTGCCCGATGTGCCATGAATTGGGAATATCGATTCTGTACAAGTCACAGCCAGTAAGACCCTAGTCGGGTAGGGCCCTTCCTAGGGGGAGGAGAGCTTGTGCATCCCTTCGGTTTTCTATTTTCTATGGAGAACGACGTCGCTGATAGTAAATGAATGACCTTTGATGTTGCGGTTGTAATATCTTCACAAGCCTTCTAGGTATTTGGCCATGTGGATGCAGGTGATCGGACATTCTTCTTCAGCCCTGTTGACGTCCTCTGTCCAAATAGCTGTGGCTTGCTCTTCATTATAATGTTCCACCCTATGTGCTCGGAAGGCAATGTCCACTGGTAGTATGGCTTCTGAGCCATAGACCAAGAAATAAGGAGACACACTGGTACTATGACTAGCTGGGAGCTCTTTGAGCCATCTGCCCGGATGCTTTTCCTCTTTCTGATATAGCCTCTTTTTGAGGGCATCAAGGATCATGCCGTTCGCCAGTTCAACCTGGCTGTTGGCTCTAGGATGGGCAATGGAGACGTATTTGACGGAGATGCATCGGTCTTCGCAGAAGTCCCAAAAATGATGACCAGTGAATATAGTTCCGAGGTCGGTGATAATGCTATTTGGGAGACCGAATCTATGGATGATATCTTTGAAGAGCTCGACTACCTTCTTTGTAGTAGCCAAAACAAGCAGTTTGTATTCGATCCACTTGGAGAACTTGTCGATGGCGATGTACACATACTAGAAACCACCTGGCTCTGGCTTGAAAGGCTCGATCATGTCTAGTCCCCAGCATGCAAAAGGCCAGGAAGCTAGGGTGGTCTGCAATTCTTGTGCTAGCACGTGTATTTGCTTAGCGAAAAATTGACATCCTTCACAACGTCGGATGAGGTCATCTGCATTGGTGATGGCCGTGGGCCAGTAAAAACTAGCTCGAAAAGCTTTGCCAACCAGGTTTCTCGAGGCTACGTGGTTGCTGCAGGAACCAGGGTGAATTTCGAGAAGTAGTTTCACTCCCCCTTCTTGGGTGATGCATTTCTGCAGTATGCCTTCCTTGGCACTTTTCCTCATCAAGTTCCCGTCCACCAGCACGTAATGCTTACTTCGATGGATTAGGCATTCGGTTTTAGTCTTGTCGGTAGGTACGTCGATGATGGTGAGGTACTTGATGAACTATTCCCTCCAATCGGCGGCCGACGAAGGTACTATAAGTACCAGCTGCTCGGCGGGGAGAATTTCTTGAACTTCATTCTCTTCCTTAATAGACAAAAGTGGTCTTGAACGAAAACCCCAAGTGAAATCATGACGCGAGAAGATCCTATCTTAGATAGGTGGTCGGCGAGCTGATTTTGATCTCGTACCACGTGGTGGTACTCGATACCATAGAACTTCCCTTCGAGTTTCCTTATTTTAGCGCAATATGCGTCCATCTTTTCACTAGAGCAGGACTAGTCTTTGTTAAGCTGGTTGATGACCAGTGCGGAGTCTCCATATACCATGAGGCATTTGATGCCGAGCTCAATAGCTACATGGAGTCCGTGGAGACACGCTTCATATTTGGTGGCGTTGTTGGAGGCTGGAAAATGTATTCGGAGAACATATAGGAGCTTGTCCTTGGCCGGCGTAATGAACAGAATGCCAGCACCAGCACCGTTGATGTTGAGGGCACCATCGAAGTACATCACCCAGTACTCAGGGCAAGTAGCAGGGATGGGCTCTTGGATCTCGGTCCACTCAGCGACGAATTCAGCGAGCGCCTGTGACTTGATGGTAGGCCTGCTTCTAAATTCAATGGAGTAAGTGCCAAGCTCAATAGCCCACTTAATGATGTGGTCATTGGCCTCTTTGTTGTGGAGAATGTCCCCCAGAGGTAACTCAGTGACCACGGCGATCTTGTAATACTCGAAGTAATGGCGGAGCTTGCGTGACATGATCAGAATAGCGTATAGCAGTTTCTGAACTTGAGGATAATGAGTCTTGGGCCCATTAAGGACCTCACTGATGAAGTAGACCAGATGTTGCACCTTATAGGTGTGCTCGGCCTCCTCATGTTCGATGATGTTAGCTGTGCTAACGATGCAAGTGGCGGCGATGTAGATCAGTAGGGTTTCATCTGGTCGAGGCGTCATCACGATCGGAGGCTTTGTTAGAAACAACTTGAGCTGCTCGAAAGCTATGTTTGCCTCATCTGACTAGGAGAAGTGCTCATAGGCCTTGAGGAGTTTGAAGAATGGTAGTCCCTTTTCACCGAGGCATGATATAAAGCAACTGAGAGCAGCCATGTAGCATGCAAAGCTTCTATATGTCCTTTACGCAAGTTGGCTATTTCATGTTGGTGATGGCAGAGACCTTGTCAGGGTTGGGCTTGATGCCACGGGCCCTAATGATGTAGCCTAAGAGTATTTTAGATGGAACTCCAAAGATGCACTTTGAAGGGTTCAACTTCCATCTGTACCTTTTTAGGTTGGCGAACGTTTCTTCAATGTCGACGATGAGATTATCGATGGTTTTGGACTTGATGACCACATCATCGATGTATGCTTCGATGTTGTAGCCGATCTATTGATCGAGGCACATCTAGATGGCCCTTTGGGTAGGTTGCCCCAGTGTTCTTGAGTTCGAAGGACGTGATGGTATAGTAGTACGCACCAAAAGGCATGATGAACGACGTCTTGATCTGGTCGTCTTCCTTGAGGGATATCTAGTGATAGCTGGAGTAACAATCGAGGAAGGAGAGCAGTTCATAGCCAGTGGGGGAGTCTACAACCTCGTCTATCCGAGGTAGACCGAAGGGGTCTTTAGGGCAGTGTTTGTTGAGATCAGTGTAATCATCGCACATTCTCCATTCGTTTTTCTTTTTTAGAACGAGAATAGGGTTTGCTAACCACTCAGGATGATACACTTCTTTAATAAATCTAGCAGCTAGGAGCCATTTTATTTCTACCCTAATAGCCTCCTTCTTGTCTGGCGTGAATCGTCAGAGTTTCTGCTTGATCGGTTTGGCAGTCGGCGAGACATTCAAGGAGTGCTCGATCTTCTCCTGTGGTACCCCTAGCATGTCTGTAGGTTTCCAAGCAAACACGTCGGCATTGGCACGTAGGAAGGAGATAAGCGCGCTTTCCTATTTGGGGTCGAGGTGAGCCCCAATTTTGATGGTCTTGGAGGGGTTGTCGAGGCTAAGGCAGACCTCCTTTGTTTCCTTGGACTTAGCGGATGTGTGGGGAGGCTCCAGCGATGGGATCTCTAGGTCATCGGTGGGCATCGTCTTGGCGTCGGTGACCACACTAGCCATCTAGATGGAGAGATCGATGGCTTCGGTGAGGGCGAGACTTTCTGTCTCATAGGCATAGGTGATGGAGAGGTTAGCCCGTAGGGCCAGGACTCCTACAGGCGAAGGCATCTTCAGCACTAGATAGGCATAGTATGGTACGGCCATGAACTTGGCTAGAGCTGGCCAACCAAGTATGGCATGGTAGGTGATGTTGAAGTGAGTGACGTAGAAGTTGATGTGCTCGATGCAGTAGTTGCTAGCCATGTCGAACTGTACTGGTAGGGTGATCTCTCCATGCAGTTTGGATGCCCTGCCAGGTACCACACTCCAGAAAGAGGAGTTGGAGGGTGTGAGATCTCCTATCCCAAGCCCCAGCTCCTTTAGGGCTCTGACAAAGAGGAGGTTTAGAGCGCTCCCACCATCGACGAGCACTTTTCTAAAAAAGCACTTTCTAGATGGTTGCATCAAGGACAAAAGGGAAATGCCCTATGTAAGGGATGTCCGCCCACTGGTCGGCCCTACTGAAGGTGATGGGGACCTCAGACCAGGGGTGATAGTTGGGGTTGACGATAGCGTCTTCTGCATTGATGGCAGCACCTGGTGGGCCGTGAGCTTCTGATCTCTTCTGCTCTAGGCGACGACGAGGCCCCCGAAGATGGTGGTGACCACTTTGTCATGATCCTAGAAGGCATTGTTGTTGCCCCCAGGTGGCGACCACATTCAATTATGCCTTGACTCTTCTACAGGTATCGCACTAGGCAACATATTCCATGATATCTCCTTTCATTCTGGGCCACCAGTATTTTTGCTTGAGATCCATATACATCTTGGTTGATCCTGGGTGGATAGAGTAGGCTAAATGGTGTGCTTCATCCAATATTAACCTTTGAAGTGCTTCATCTTTTGGTACGCATATCCAGTCTCTGTACATTAACTTCCCTTGTTCATCAACTCAGAATCCTAGAAGTTCCTTCCTACTACTCTTCTCCTTGAACTATTGTATTTCTTCATCCTTGTCTTAGGCTTGCTTTATCTGATCTTCCAAAGTTGTCCGTATGTGTAGCATATTTAGCGTGCCTTGCGGTATAATTTGCAAACTTAGTTGGTGAATTTCCTATGCTAACTCTGGTCTTCGGTTTAGAGTTGTCATGTAGTGACAATATGCCTTTCTGCTTAATGCATCTGCTACTACATTGGCTTTTCCTAGGTGGTACTGTACACTTAGATCATAATCCTTGATCAGTTCCAACCATCTTCTTTGTCGTAGGTTCAAATCGGGCTAAGCAAAAATATACTTCAAACTCTTGTGATATGTAAATATCTCACATTTGTTTCCAATGAGATAGCATCTCTATATCTTTAATGCATGTACCACGGCTGCTAGTTCCAGATCATGTGTTGGATAATTTTCCTCATGTTTCTTCAGTTGTCTAGAGGCATAGGCGACTACTTTATTATTTTTCATCAGGATGCATCCTAGTCCTTGTCGAGATGCATCACAATATATTATGAAGCTTCTGTGTATATCTGGTAGTGTGAGTATTGGGGTTGTGGTCAACTGGGTCTTCAACTCTTGAAAACTCATCTCGCAAGCTTTTGTCCACTTGAATTCTTCTCCTTTCTGTGTTAGGGCTGTCAGGGGTCCTACAATCTTCGAAAATCCTTCAATAAATCTTCGGTAGTAGCATGCTAGTCCAAGAAAACTATGAACTTCTGTCACATTGGTTGGTTGCTTCCATTCTGATACAACCTTGACTTTTTTTGGGTCTACTTTTACTCCTTCTATGGTGATAATGTTCCTAGAAAAGCGACTTCTTGTAGCCAAAACTCACATTTGCTGAACTTGACATACAACTCATGTGCTAATAGCTTGTTCAAGATTGCTCTCAAATGTTGTTCATGTTCTTCAGCACTTCTTGAATAAATGAGAATGTCATCGATGGACACTACTACAAATTTATCCAATTCTTCCATGAACACCTTGTTCATTAGGTTCATGAAATATGCTAGGGCATTGGTTAGTCCAAACGGCATTATGGTGAACTCATATTGTCTGTAGCGGGTCATGAACGTGGTCTTTGGTATATCGCTGAGCCAAATCTTCAATTGATAGTAGCCTAATCTTAGATATATCTTGGAGAAATACTTGGCATTTTTTAGCTAGTCAAATAGGTCATCAATTCTTGGTAATGGGTACTTGTTCTTGATGGTGACTTCGTTGAGTGAACGGTAGTCAATACACATCTTGAGACTGCCATCTTTCTTTTTCACGAATAGAACTGGTGATCCCCAAGGGGATGAGCTTGGTCGGATATATCCTTTCTCTTGTAACTCTCGTAACTGCTTCTTCAATTCTTCTAACTCGTTGGTAGCCATTCGATAGGGTCTATTGGCAATGGGTGCAGTTCTAGGGATTAGGTCAATTATAAACTCCAAATCTCTGTCAGGTGGCATTCCTAGTAACTTTTAGGGAACACATCAGGGTATTCACATACTACTGGTACTTCTTCAATGATTGCTGCTTGCATACTACAAACCATTGGTTCTACTTTAGGGGCTTGAGGGTGACATTCTACCTTTAATCCTTTGTGATTTATCAAGGTTATTGCTCTATCGCTACAAGATATAGTTCCATGGTGTTTCCTTAACCAATCCATTCCTAATATTATGTCCAAACCTTCTGTCTTCAATACTACTAGGTCCGCTTGAAATTCTACTCCATCTATCATTATCTTCACTCAAGGGCACTTGAGGGTGCATTTGAGGATAGCTCCAGTGGTTTGAATTAATAAAGGGGTGGGAAGTAACACTGTTCTTAAACTATTTCTAAGCACAAAACAAGCAGAAACAAGCGAATGCGATGCACCAAAATCAAACAACATAGTTGCAAGAGTGGCGTTTACTAGAAACTCACCATACACAACATCAGGTGCTGCCTGTACTTCCTCTGCATTAAGGTGGTTCACACGGCCTTGCCCAAAATTTGGGGCATTCCTTCTCGGCAGTCTAGAGTTTTGAGGTGTGGAGCATCTAGTTCCTGAGGCGGCTACCTTATTGCTGGATATAGACTGAGAAGGGGTAGAGTTTGTGGCTTTAAGAGGGCATTGGGCTACACGGTGTCCTGGTTGTTGGCATCCAAAATAGGTCTCTATGGTTGTGTTATTGGTACTATTGGGCTAGTTGTTGTTGTTGTCATTGCTGTTGTTCTTGTAGTTGGGTGTGGTTTGTGAAGTGTTGGTCCTGGAAGTCCTATATTGCATAGTCAACTGGTACCTTGTGGGTGCGGTGTTGTTGGTGCGGACTCATTGTGTTCTTTCTTGTTGGCGAGCACATTGTATCAGAAATTTGCGCTTCCATTCTCCTTCACCTTTGACACATTCTTCTTCCAATAGAATGGTGCGGTTCATCAACGTGTTAAAATCTACGTAGCTATGGGTGACCATTTGCTCTCATAAGGATGCGTTGACTCCAGCGGCGAATCTAGACTAAACTGCTGCTGGGGTCACATAGATTCAAGAACTCAATCTGATGGGGTCATAGCTGGCCGGAATACACAGGGTTCCACTGATTCGTACAAAGTTATTGGGGTCGCATGACCCCGACACATGCACTGTGGCTTCGCCGCTGGTTGACTCCTCTTCTAAAACACTTTTACTTCTTCTTGTCGGAGTTAACATCTTCCGGTGCATTTTGCACCAGCTTCATAAACTTCCTGATGTACTGGTTTACTGTCATTGGACCCTGTCTCAGTGAACGAAAATCTTCTGCCTTTATCTCCATGATTCCTTCTAGGATGTGATATTCATGGAATTTCTCCATAAATTCTTGCCATGTGATGGCTTCTGGCTCGTTAGTTGCATCTTGGTAGTTTTCCCACCATTCAGCGGTGGCTCCTACTAGTTGGTGAGTCGCTAGAATAACTTTTTCTTTGTCGATGGCTCTTACTACATTCAATTTCTTGATGATTGTATGCAACCAATCGTCGGCTAACAATGGGTCATCTTCTGCACTACCAAATGTTGGTGGGTGAAGTCTCATGAATGCAGCCATCTTCCCTTGTCCATTACCATTATCCTGCCTTCTTGCAAGATTTTCTATCAATCAAGTCTATCGATCCGTCACTTCTGCCAATGTTGGTGGAGGTAGCGGGGGTTCCTCCTCTTGTACCGGGTCATTTCCAACATTTTGCTCAACTTCTTCTTCACTTTCTTTAGGTACTTCTTCTATATTTACGATGTCATCTTGTTGGGGTTGCTCATGCCCTTGCCTATGATTACGGTTGCCTCTATTCTGCCTGCCTCTAGGTCTTGGTGCAACTGGCTCTTCTTCCTTATGAACCGGCCTTTCGGTGGCCCTTTATGGTGATCTTGTATCCTATTGAACCTTCGTTCCATCTATTGCCATGGAATGGCAAAGATGAAAAGACATCCTCCAGGATTTGGGTGTGAGAAAAATAAAATAACAAGCAAGCAAAGACACACATGCACAAACAAACACACAATGCATATATCACATGAACAGTCATACATATATGATACAGGGGTGCATTATACAACAGCTGCTAGAGTGATTACTACACATCTACTCGTACTTTTAATGACATTGAAGCGACACTAGACTTACTACTACTACTACTTGGGTACTAGACACTACTACTTGTTACTATAGTTCTCGTTATTTATTTTACAAGAACTGCATCACGTGAAGGTCCCATCATGAGATCCACATGCATGTCCCTTAGCAACCATTCCTGAGTATTCAAGTGGGTCCAATGGTGTTTGGATCCCCAGTGGTCTTTTTGCTATTGTGATAGTTGCTCCCTCAGTAGGTTCTCCTTCTTCTTTTCTTTGTCTTTGGGCACTCGAGGGCTTTCTGTAGTTCTTGCTTGCATTATTCCTTTTCTTCTCTCAGGGTTGACAGCTGTGAGTTTAGCATGAGTAGTTCCTTCCTTAATGCTTGAACCTCAGCTTCTGGTTCCTTGAGCTTGGTGTTCTTGATCTTCAACTCTATCTCCTGGTTCTCGTAGAGAGTGCCGAGGGCTTATAGGTACTTGGCTGTAGACATGGGAGTGTACTTCGGCATTTGTGGCTTCACCTTTTCTAATGCCTTAATCTTCTTGCGCCAAACCAGAGAAGTCTGATTCATCACTAGGAAGAACTTTCCATGGGTGTTGTTGATTTCTGCTTCATTTTTCTAACAAATGTTCATGAGAGCCCATCGTGCTACAATCTGACAAGTGTTACTCAATTCTCTTCCGATTGCTGGGATGCATCTGACCCTGAACTCAGTGTTTGTTGGATGCTCGATAATATGTAGGTGCATCTCACACTGGAGTACACCTTCCACATCGCACTCACAATAGTAGTACGTGGGAGGCTCAGTGTACCCCAAGCGCTGAAGTGTCTCCCAAAGGAGCGGTGGGAATCCTCCTGTGGTCAAATAGTCCGAACATTCCCATATGTCGTCCATTGCTGCAAAAATTCACCACAAGGGTTAGAACATTTTTGCGACACAAATGAGAAATGACAAAGAGAAGGGTTTGTTGCCTTTACTACTATTAGGTTTGTGGTCATTCCTATTACTATAAAACTATCTAACGTGTTTCCAATCCTAGGGCTTCATCCTATGGTAAAGCTCGGCTCTGTTACCACTCTATTGGCCCCTCAATTTGAGAGTCCTCAGTGCATCCGTATTTATGCCAGGATCACACACAAATACGCACTAATCACAGGGATGGTACACAAATATATATTAAAAAGTTTTGAGCTTTATTGATATCTAGAAATTGGGTCTTACAATAGTAGTCCAAGGGCATGGTCATAGGCTACATATCTAACGGAAGGCTACAGCCATAAAACAACATTATTGGTGGTTTCTAACACGAGATTATTATACAACGAAGCGACATCCTATTCCATAGGCAACTTGAGCGTGGGCGAAACCCTAGCCTCGATGTCACCTTCCTACGATCATATCTCCTTATAGGAAACCTAAT
Organism: Miscanthus floridulus; assembly: GCF_019320115.1. Taxonomy (NCBI): domain Eukaryota; kingdom Viridiplantae; phylum Streptophyta; class Magnoliopsida; order Poales; family Poaceae; genus Miscanthus; species Miscanthus floridulus. The sequence goes on along the minus strand of NC_089583.1, from coordinate 24,790,838 downwards.
CCTCGTGGTACACTTCATCTTTGAAGTCATAGTCTTCTTCTGTGCCGGGGTCTGTGAGTTAATAATGGGTGAGTACATACGTACTCAGCAAGCCCTAACCATTAGGTGGAAATAGAAGTGTAGTGGTGATTATAATTAGGGATTGGGTCCTAGCGGAGTATTACCATTCCCACTAGTGCCCAGGTTAACATCAATTCTATTACCGGTTTCATTACACATAAAAGTAAAGCTAATCATAGTATCCCATCCTAGCATTTGCCTATTCCAAGGACGTGGCTATTCGAATAGATTTAAAATAAACTTTGTAGAGGTGTACAAATTTCCCCACACGATAGGTGAAACCTCATCCATGATCAATGGATGAAATAGACCTAACGAGACCTCGTACCCGCATGTATGTGACCTTAGATGTCCATATTACTCTACTATGGCTTCTCAGGGGGTGGAACACAAAACTAGGAAGATATCAAATCCCCCCAAATATGATGATACCAAATCACCACAAAAGATAAACATGTCTCGAACATGGCTAAGAAAACAGTGACTCGAATGCGGCCTAAAAACCAAAAGCTTAACGTGGAAGATCACATAGCATCCACACCAACCAGATATGGAAGAAAACCTATCCCTTGTATCAGCTCCTGATAATTCACTGCCTACACCGGCCTCCTAGTAGATATTATACCTCTATCTAATGGGGTGTGAGATCAAGCCTACCTATATAGACATGTGGCTATACGAAATAACTCACTAGGCAAGAGGGACTACGAACCGGTCCTTATGTGACTAAGGCGAGTATCTCCCATAGGAATCCTCTCCAAGCGTCCCTACCATGATAAACTACTACTGTAGTTTACCACTACTTGCCCCATGTCGGGGTTTAGTTTTAGGTTCCATTATTATTCCTAAATCTAGTCATGGTATGGAGCTCATAAAATAACAAGATAACCATTTATCTTAATCATGTCGCATTAACCGAGCTCACTCTATAGGGTAATAATCTCATAGTCATGTTTTAGCTTTTTAGTGGTTTAAAACAATATGGTAGGGAAAGGAGCTAGGACTTGCCTTCGTCGTTGTCACCTTCTAGCACGTCTATGAAATTTAGGTCTTCGTCCTCTTGACGATTACCGTCGTCTGTTGGACGTATCGGTCGAATAAGACTACCGCTATATGTGAAAGAAAAGGCAAAAGCAAACATAGAACTATATGCTGGCACTAGGTGCAAATGGTAGGGTTTGATTTTAGATGAATTTGTGAAGTGGTATCATGCAAAAAAGAGATAGGGTTTAAAAGTTATGTATTTTAGAAGTTTATTCTATAGCTAATTTACTAGGGGGAATTTTATATGCATTTTTGGTGCATAAAAATAGGTGCAAACTACATAGTTAATTTCCTTAATGCATCTAGTTTATTTACAAAATTTCTAGGAATTTTTCTAAGCTAGGAAAATGCATTTCTAACTCTCTATGTACATTAGTTGGGTGTACCCAGCATTTTCTAAAGTGTACCCCACGCTTTGTGTGTGAGGGGTGTGTGTGATAGGTGGGCCACCTGCTTGCGTTAGCAGTGATGACGGCATCGGCATTAAAGCCATGGGCCCACGTGTCAGTGAAGGAGGGGGAGAGAGGGAGGGACTAACAGGGACGGAGGGGGGTGACAATGATGTTTCCTCCTGGTCCCACCTGGCAGAGACAGAGAAGGGGGAGGAGGGGGAATGGTGGCGGACGAAGGTGGCCGTGCTGGTGACAAAATAGGGGAGGGGGGCTGGGCTCGCTAAAACAACTTACGTCGGTGGTGTCAGCCCTCAGAGGTGGTGGATGAAAGGTGGACAGGGTCTATGGGGTCATGCCGCAGCCGGTGGCGGGGTCACTGTCGGCAACGGGTGCCCGTGGTGGTGGTGGCGGCTCACCGGAGTGGTCGCAGCGGCACTATGCACTAGACTTGGCCCTAGAGGCCCTAGACTACTCATCTAACTATGTGTACATGTGTGCGGGTGAACAAGAAGTGTAATGGGGGTGGTGATGTGCCCTAGGGTGGCATCGCCGGTGATGGCCGATGGCCATGGTGGTTCAGCATAGTGGGGTTCATGTGGGCAGCACACTACATAGACCTAGGCTACCTACTATCTATAGAAAAGGGAAAAGGAGAAGCTTGGGGACTCACTGGTCGCTCCAATCAGCCAGAGACACTACAGAGAAGGAGAAGAGAGGGGCGGCGCTGATGGCACCGGTGGACTCCCGAATTGGTGAAAAGTGGAAGAAAAGGGGAAAGAGGAGGGGAAAGGGGAAGAGGAGGGGGAGATGAGGTGTTCCTGCCATTGGCAGAGCTAGTGGTGGAGAGGGCGAGGCGAGAGTGTCGCTGGCAGGGCCTATTTATAGGCCAGCTAGCCGGTGTCCTGGCGGCAAGATATTTCTCGTGGCCATCCTTATTCAGAACGCGGGCGCGACGCTGACCTCATCTGGTCACATCACCATGCCTGGTGCTCTCCCATGCACATGATGGAGTGCCTTGGTGGCTACTCTGGTGGCTTGGCACTGCGGCGACCATGGCGTCGACCGTTGACGCATTCATAGTGAGAGGGAAGAGGGAGAAGAGGAGAAAGAGGGGTGCCATGGGGTCTCGCTGTTGCCGTGCCACCATTGACGCTCCACTGGCATCGGGGTGGCACTGGCGGGGCATTGATGTGGGTGTTGTGCCATGTACGGCTGCCTACCGTGAGGTAGGCGATAGAGCTGACGAGCGGGGCCCGATTGTTAGTGGGAGAGAGGGAGAAGGGGGAGCGGGCAAGGCTAGGCCGAGCTAGGCCACAACATTGGTGAGCCAGCTTGCGCGGGAGGAAGGGAGGGAGGAGGGGATGGGCTGGGCTGGGCTGCTGCGATGGGCCGAGAGGAGGGAGAGAATGAGTCATGAGGCTTTTTCCAATTTCCAATTCCCTTTTCTATTTCCTAACTCAATTATGCATATGTTTAAATGATTTCAAATTTAAATTTGAATGCATGAGTGTGTAAAAAGGTGCCACCATAAGTTCAACAAGTCAAGCAATCATTCACATACAAAGTCAGACATATATTTTTATGTTCCTATGTTATTTTATTTGTAAAAATTATCTAGGTTAGCAATATATGTTATCTCCTATGCAAATTTTTAAAAAGTTCAAATTTTTAGTGATTTCTAAATCTAGGTCAAATTTTAGGGTGTTACAATACCGGACGTGTCCGGTCACGTCTGCTTACCCACGCCTAGGTAAATACCAGACGTGTCCGGTCGCTATGTCGGACGCGTCTGGTCACCTCGTGACCAGCGCTTTCAACTTCTTTTCTTCACCAACTTCTTCTCCTTTGCAACTGTGCTAACACCACCAAGTGATTACCATCTTGTACAAGTGTGTTAGCTTTTCACAAACATTTTTCAGAGTTAATAATCACTCAATTCACCACGCCACTCGATCCTAGCAACAATGCAAAGTTAGATCACTCGAGTGGCACTAGATGACCAATATGCAAACAAGTTTGCCCCTCTTGATAGTACAGTCATCTATCCTAAACCTGGTCATAAACTTCTCTACACACCTATGACCGGTGAAATGAAATGCCCTATAGGTTATACCTTTGCCTTGCGCATTCCATTCCATCTCCTCCGATGTTGATGCAACACATGCACCAACCAATCACAAATGATATGATCCACTTGATATCATCACATGACTGTATTGGTTCATCGATCTTGACTTCCCTTGCTCTTCACCGTTGCTTTGGTCCATCGGAGCCAAGTCATCACTCAATTTGCCCTTCACACTTGCAACCGGTCCATCAAGCCAAGTCTTGTCTTGATCTTCTCCACCTTAGTCACATGACTCAATGTCATGTCTCATATGCAATGAGCTCCTTCATCATCACATGTGTAAGCTTTGCAAGAAATCCAAGCCATTTCACCTCCATGGCATATGTTGCTCACATATATACATGTGGACTAATTACCTGTGTATCTCATATTAAATATAATTAATCCACCTAGGTTGTCACTCAATTACCATAACCAAACAAGGATCTTTCAATCTCCCCCTTTTTGGTAATTGATGACAACTTCTACAAAGATATGGAAATTAAGCTCTTTTGGATTCATGTTGCTTGCCCAAGCAATTTTACCATGTGTAAATGATTTTGGACAAGTAGCACAAACCCAAATTGGTAGTAATAGCTCCCCCTACATATGTGCTAGAGTGTTTGGTTTGAAGCTCGCACATATGCATAGATTGGAATTGTGGGAGAGTAATTACGACCAAATGATTCTAAGGTGTAAAGAATTAACCTTTGATGTGTGATACCAATCGGAGTGCACATTTTAACACCATCCTTAGTACCATGAGTAGCTAGACAACAAAAACACTAGAAACCTCGTGAGATCAACATTATAAGCAAGGTTCTAGTTTTTGCTTGAAAAACATAAGTCTAGCTACCATCCTATGCATGCTAGTTACCAAATCATCAATCAAGTTCTATAACTAGCATACAACACACAAGCATGCATATCAAATTTAAAAACTTATGCAATGCAAGCAAGCACATGAATATGCACATATCAAATGCAAACAACCAAGTTCATAAGCTTGCTCCCCCTACTTGTGTGCTTCTCTTGTCCAAGAATTTTTTATCCTCCTTCATTCTTCAGTGTTGCCCCCTCTTTGTCTATGTCCAACTTCTACTTCTCCCCATGATGCATTTATATATCTTTGTTCCAACTTATCCCCCTTTGTCATCAATTTCCATAAAAGGTGTGCTTCTTATTGATGCAAAGGTTTGCATTGGGGTAGATGGTTGATACTTGAATCTTGCATTTTTTATGGACACTTTTAAATATTGGAATGACACCACTTGTAGCCCTTGAGATACCTCATGTAGGATCCTTGACCTTGATACCAATCAGTGGGGCACCTCCCCCTATGTCATAGCATGGGTCATCCACTTGATAAACTTGAGCTCTTATATATGAGGGATGCATCCTTCATTTGATGATCACTTAAAGTTGAGGATTACTTGTGGAACCACTATCTTGTATGATTGATACCATGTGTAGGAATGTGATACCACTTGGAAGAATTTACTAGCATGGAACCACTTATTGGATTTGTCAATAAAAACCATTTCTTGAACACTTGCTATCTTCATGAGTACCACTTGTAGGATATCACTTGTAAGTTAATCTAGACACCACTTGAAACAACCAAACTAGATATCTATTTGCATTGTTGTCTTGTTCTCGTACTCTTGTCACTATCATGAGCTTTTAATGTTGACTAGAACTAAATTGATTTGCCTAAGCTTCTAAGTTCGGTTTGAACCAATGACAAGCTTCTTCACACCTCTTGCAAGGGTTATCTTGCCAATATTGTACTTGTCACTTGTTAGCAATCCAAACTAAATCTAGTACTTGGGTTTACTAGCTCATGAACAAACTTATACACTATCACTAGATCATTCAACCATTCAAGCAGTAGTGATAGGCTATGAATTTTAAACTTTTCTTTTGTTATGCATGATCCTATTAGGCATGTACTATATGCTCTAGCCACATACTAGTAAGGGGTGAAATGATCATGCACATTACAATGATACCTTTGCTATGTTGGAGTAGAGAATAGTCACTTAGATTCCAATTCATTACTCCAATAGCAATGTGAAGTACAATTATAAGCTTGCTGAAGACCAATCATCAATAATGAAATCCATTCTTCACCCCTATGATTTGAGAACCACTTAAGATCAAGTGCACTAGCTCTTATTGTGGTTGGCTTGCTTCTTCTTTTGATCAATGCTTTCTTGAGAGAACTATTTGGAATACCACTTGAATTACCATGACTAGCTCTCTTTTGGGTGTTACTTGCTCTCTAGATCAATCCTATTGATTTCTTCAACTAAGTATCTCAAATGTTCCTTAGATCACCACTTCTATTTTAGCCTTTCAAACACCACACTTGGTTTACCTACAAAAGGCGGCAAGTCCCCCACGGGGAGAAGTGACCTCTCTCCAAGAACCATCCTTGATACTCTCTTGAAATGACTTTGTTTGATTGATCCATGTGATGGACTTAACTTGATGTGTACTCTTGAATCCTTCTTTAAGACATTTTCTTTCTACTTGTTTAAGTCATTTTCTTTCTACCAAATTGATCTTCAATAATCACTAGAACTTAAACTTCATCTTCATCTTGAGTTTGATCTTGATCTTCCAATTTGAGTACCAAATGTGTGTCAAGTACACTCCACAATCAAATAGCCTTGTACTCTATGCTTGTCATGCTTCTGTATCAATCCAAAATCAAACTTAGGTGCCTCAATCACTTATAAATATATTTCCAACTTGAGGACCTTTCAATCAATGTGACTCTTGATCAATTCGATAAATGTCATTTTTCAGGCAGATTCGGTACCCTTTAAAGAAATATCCATATCTCCCAATGTACAAATCCAAATACTACAAATTTTGGTGGAGATATGCTACACTAAGTTAGTTAGCAACTGTAAAAATTTGAGCTTCATTTGACTTCATATGAACTGCCAGCAATCAAATCTTGCACCACTGCTCTATGCTGAAAACTGTTGCACTATAGTTGACAAGATCCACTCCAAAACCATAAGTCTAGAGCATGTACACAACTTTTCATATGAATACAATAAGTTTTGATCACTCAAACATGGCTAAGATCACAGCTCACTCAGATCTTCAAATATAGGGCAGATTTCAATCACTTGAGCCATACTTCATCAAATGTGAATCAAACTTGAAACTAACTTGTTTGAATACTTTCACAAGACATATCTATTCAATCCACTTACTAAGAGTCATCTCATGAATTTATCCAACACAAATCAATCCAAACCTGATTTCTAAGCATTTATCCATTCAATCATCTTATAGCAAGCAACATTACATATTTATTCAATTCAATCAACTCATATGCACCTCAATAAAATGAGATCAACTAGAGATATACCTTTATAGATCATGATCATCCAATTAGCAAGCTTCAACTTATATATATGGAAGCCATCAAATAATTCAAGAAGTCACCACAACTTTGATCTTGTACTTGTATGTTGTAGCACATTTGGACTTCACTAACTTGTCATGGCACTAGGATAATGATCATCACTTTGTAATACTTGGCTCAACTATATGGTCAACAAGATGAATATCATTTGAACCAAGTCTCCAATATTGATGGTACCTACAAACAATCATCCACTTTTTGATGGTACCCAAACTTGTTTGGGTCCTCTCAAGTTAGGTGCAACATACTTAGGCATTACCTTAGTATAAGTAGCAGGATGTTTTACAATTGCAATCAATGAGGTACCATTGCCATCCTTCCTAAGCATAAAATCATCATCAATTGAACTAGGCTTAGGAGAGTTACCTAGGGGACATGAATGTGCCATGTGTCTCTTTTTCCGGTATGAGTAGCACTTTCTCTTTAATTGAGCCTTCTAGTCTTTGCTCATGTGGTGGTTCTCATTGCCTTCCTTCTTCTTGTTTGCTTGAGTCTTCTTATCAAGCTTGTTTGGATAACCCGAAGCTAGGTGGCCCAATTCATCACAACTATGGCACTTGATGTGAGCAACTTCATCTTCTCTTCTTTGTTCTTGCTCACTTTCTTTGCGTCTTGATTCGTCCTTGGACGCATTACTCTTTCTCTTGCTTTTCCACCCCTTCTTGTTTTCTTCTTCATCATCATCAAATCATCACCATCTTCATGGTTGATCTTGGGGCTTTTCTTCTTGCTCATCTTGTGGCTTTGGTTGAGGCATCACTTGTTGCTTCATCACTTGCTTGGTTGGGCACATAGAGGTAAGATGACCCCATGTGCAGCACTTGAAGCATTTGACATGCTTTAGCATCTCTTCTTCTTTCTTCAACTTGAGCTTCTCTTCATTTGGGCAACTATTTGCAAGATGTCCCACTTCATGGCATTTGAAGCACATAAAATGAGAGAGCTTCTCTTGTTCTTGCTTCTTCATCTCTCTTCTATATCATCTTTTCTTGCCCCATCTCTTTCCCTTGATCTAGCTCTTGTTGAAGCCAATGCCACTCATATCACCATAGCATCTTTTGTTGTTCAACATATGCTCGAAGGTGATTTTAGTGTTGTAGCACCTCTCTAGCTTGTTGCTCAAATTCTTCACTTGTTCATTGAGCTCATTGTTCTCCTTCAAAAGGTTAGTCTCACAAGACAAGGAAGTAGAACAAGCATCTATATATGAAGAATATGGCATAGCTAATAAATCATCACAAGAGGTGGATACATGCTTCTTGCCTACATCACAAAGGTTAGCAACAATATATGATTGATCATTTGACCCATGTGATGAGCTCTCACTAGTTTTAGATTTTTCATTAGAAAGCTCTTTAGTGAGAAAAGCATGGTTTTGTACCAAGTTATCATGAGCAACACTAAGTTCCCCATGAGCCAATTTTAGCTCCTCATGTGAACAAGTAGTAACATAAAGTAGATGCTTTTATTGTTCACATGTGTTCTTTAGAAATGAGTTTTCTTTTTCCAATTTCATTGTTTTAGCTTTCTTATTTTCTAAAGACATGGTCATGCTAGCAAGTCTACTAACAAGCTCATCATATGAATCAACATGATCAACCACATTATCATTTTGTACCTTTGTGTCACCTTGTGACATGAAGCAATGTGGTGTAGTGGATGGGCTTGTAGTAGCATCACAATCATAGCCCGAGCAGGAAACCATCATCATCATCATCACCAAGTGTGCTTGAGGTAGACTCATCATTTGTATCACTTGGGGCATCATCATCAATTTTGTCAAGTGAACTTGTGGTAGATCTTTCATCATCATCACTTGACCATGAGGTAGAGCAATCTTCCACAATCACCAAATTGTGGTCATGCTCGACACACTCACGCACCTCCTCCTTGGGCTCCTTCTTGAACTTGCCATTATCCCATGTGGAGGAATCACCGAAGGTGTGCTTGATTGATTCCCATATCTCATGAGCGGTTCCCACGTAGTTTACCCTTTTCATCAAATCAAAGCTCAAAGCATCCATTAGATAACAATAAGCATGTGCATCAAGTTCAAAGAGAACTCTTTGAGCGTTGGTGAGATTTCTATGGTCCAAGACATGAGTGAGACCACTAGTGACAATCCACCAAAACTTAGGTCCCGTTGCACAAAAATAATCAAGCATGTGATTTTTCCAATGTGCAAAGTTTGTGCCATCAAAAATATGTGTCTCATAATCATCTAGCCCACGAGACATCATCCTCTCAGGTCGATGAAGACCACAAATGAGAGACCTAGCTCTAATACCACTTGTAGGGTTGAGATGACGGACTAGAGGGGGATGAATAGTCCTTTCTAAAATTAAACGCGTCGGCTAACCGAAACAAATACGGAATTAAAACTATCGATCTAACCAAGACTACACCCCTCTATCTAAGTTATTAAGCATCTTATAAGATCCTAATTAGGCAACAAAGGTGCCGGGCTAGCTAGAGCTCACCTAAACAATTCTAGCTTGCAATGTCACACAAACCTATGCAATTAGTACTTCAAGCAACCAGGATAGCTCCTACACAACTAGTGAGCAAAAGCACAAAGCTTCTAAGCTCACTAGCAATGCTCAATAACAAGGCAACTAATGTCAAATTAGAGAGCGCAAATTACTTAGCTACACAAACTAAGCAATGTAACTAATAAAGTTACTAAAACCAAATTAGTTACGCAAGGGAGCTACTTCTATGCTACACAAGCAAGAAGGTAACTAGCAAGCGACACAAGCTAACTAATTACAAGAGCAACTACACAAGCACAAAATATATGAAAGTAAATACAAGCTTGTGTACGGGGGGTTGCAAACCAATGGGAAGAGGATGACACGGTGATTTTTATTCCGAGGTTCACTTGGTTGCCACCAAGCTAGTCCCCGTTGTGTCGACCACTCGCTTGGTGGTTCGGTGGCTAATTGGCATCACCCGCCAAGCTCGCATGTTAGGCACCGCAAGAACCTACCCCAAAAGTGAGGATAGCTCAATGACACGCTCCACTAGAGTTGCTCTTTGCGATCCCTATGGGTCGAGCACAATTCCCCTCACAAATCCTCCTTCAGAGCACCGCATAATCTTCTCGCATGCTTCAATGGAGTCACAAGCCACCAAGCCATCTAGGAGGTGGCAACCTTCAAGAGTAATAAGCACCACCAGCTTGCAACATGATCACCTAGTGCCACTCAATGCAACCTCATGATGCAATCGCACAAGAATCACTCTCTCACTCGATCGGATGAACACTACCAAGCATGAGTGAGTTAGAGGGCTCTCAAGCTCCACCTAAGCCACCAAGGCTCTAGTGTGCTTAGCAACCAGCCCAAGGTTGGCCAAGTGCTCTATTTATAACCCTACAAACAAATAGAGCTATTACCCCTTCACTGGGCTAACTGCACACTGACCGGACACGTCCGGTGTGGTGACCAGACATGTTTGGTCGCTGCGTCTAGTCGTAGCCCTGCTGCCACATGTCTTGTTGAAACCTATATAGCTATTGGCGCCCAATGGCTCTTTCTGCACCCATTGTTAGACACGATCAGACATGACACTAGAAATCGATTGGACGTAGGTGAGGCAGCGTCAGGTCGAGTCTAGAGAGCTCCCAGAGCACCTTAGGACCGATTGGACGCATCCGATCCTCCTGACATGATGCCCCCTGCATCAGGTCACACACCACTGTGCGTTTCACCTCCTCTGACCGGACGCGACGCTCAGCGTCAGGTTAATCGAAGTACTGAGTGTTCGGCCATGTCAAAAAACTACACTGAGAGGTCCTGACTATGATCTGATGCGTCATAGCTGATCAGACGCTCCTGTGAGTCCGGTCACAACTGCAGCCACTGTTCAAGACTAGGCCAAATACCGGACGTGTCTGGTCATATACCGGACGTGTCTGGTCACGTCTGCTTACCCACGCCTAGGTAAATATCGGACGCGTCCGGACGCTATGTCGAACACGTCCAGTCACCCCGTGACCAGCACTTTTAACTCCTTTTCTTCACCAACTTCTTCTCCTTTGCAAATGTGCTAACACCACCAAGTGATTACCATCTTATGCAAGTGTGTTATCTTTTCACAACCATTTTTCAAAGGAGTTAATCACTTAATTCATCACACCACTCGATCCTAGCAACGATGCAAAGTTAGATCGCTCGAGTGGCACTAGATGACCGATATGCAAACAAGTTTGCCTCTCTTGATAGTACGGCCATCTATTCTAAACCTGATCATGAACTTCTCTACACACCTATAACCGATGAAATGAAATGTCCTATAGGTTATACATTTGCCTTGCGCATTCCATTCCATCTCCTTTGAGGTTTACCGATACTTGTTCATTTAGGGTTTGATTTTTGGTGTCATCAACGAGATTGTGGCAATGATGGTGCTTTGGAATAAGGTCTCTCTGGTCTTTTTCTACCTCAACAACGTTCGATGATGAGCTATCGAGAGTATGGTCTGGCAGATCTATTGATTCTATTCAAATCTTGGCATTTCGTGTGCTTATCAGAGTAAGTAGTTGGATGGCTTTTAATGTGGTGATTTTGACCTCTTCTTTTGGTATGTTCTAGAGCAAGGTCTAACATCTCCAACATTATGTTATGAAGATCAAATATTGTAAGCTTGTGTCCCTTGGGGATTTCTCCGGTCCATGTCCTTTTAGTGGGTACTCTATCTAGTTGTCAATGGTGAGTGGCTTTTGTGGTCTTCAAACCCTTTTTTAGCGAGGGTGTTTATATGTGTCCCTTTTCTTTGTTGTTTTTTCAGTGTCATTTTTGAGCTTCTTTAGGTAAGCAGTTGGACAATTGAAGGAAGAAGGCGAAAAATTTGGTCTTTAATGTACTCTTATTTTTTTAGAGATTGTTTTGTGTCCTGTTGTCTATCTTGTGTATTAGCCTTTGTTTTCCTTGAGATATATAATAGCGAGGCACTCTTTTGAGTTTCTTTATAAAAAAGCTAAAGAATATGGTACCTTCAATCTATTCCAATCTAACCTCATACATACTAATATCCATAGAACCTAATATAACCCTAACCAACCGAAGCTAGGACATCATGCGACATCAAAGGATATGGAAGAGATACCTCCCCACAACATTTTCCACTCCTTGGTGATCAAATTGGTGAAGGAATGGGTAGACCTAAGGGAGGGAACAACGAGATGATACCATGGAGCAGTTGGAGCTCAAGCTTCTAGAGAGTGGGAAGGGAGAGGAGGAAGAAGACTAGGCAATGCCATGCTAGATATATGTAACTATATATATACCACATCTCTTCGCGTGACGAGTCCTACCATCACCATTAGTTCAACTTAGGACCCGTTTGACAGAGCTTCTCCACCGACTTTAGGAGCCATTTGCAGTCATTTTTTGTCAAATAGGGTAAAATGAAATGGCTTCACTAGTGAAGCCCCTTAAAACCCGCTCTCACATAGGTTTGGGGTGAAATGAAGCCAAAAAATAGTGGCTTCACCTGGCTTCCACCTCGCGTACACGTGGACTAGGCGACCATCGCGCGCCTTTTTGCCCCCGCATGCAGAAGAAGACGTGCGCGCGAGCAAGGGTGCACGCGGCCGTCGGAGCACAACATGAACGTCGGGATGCACGGGGCCAACCTGGGGCGTAGCGCAGACGTGGGGGCACTTGTGACCTCCACCAGTGTGCACGCTGCCGCTGCCGGGGCACGTGTGAGCAACCGGGGCGCACGCCTACCGCCGAGGCTCATAGGGCCGCCGCAAGGCCATTGCCGCTGGGGTGTGGCCTCCATGGAGGGGCTCCAGGAGGCCGTGGCGCGAGCTTAGGGAGGTCATGGCCGCGGGGCGCGAGGATGGGGAGAGAATAGTCACTAGGGTCATGCGGAACAAGCAGATAAAAACCGTGGAAGAAGAAGGAACGAGCGGATAAAGGAGAAAAATAGGAGAGGAGAAAAAAAGAGAGGGGTATTATGGTCTTTTCATCTCTTTGTCTACCGGGATCTATTTTGCCAAACAGGGTTCCAAAATAACTGCAACTCCACCGAGATAGCTGTTTATAGAGCAGTACCTAAAAAATCGGCTTCACTAGTTAAGTGGATCCATGCCAAATGAGGCCTTAGCCACACTAGCTTGTGTGACGTGTTCCTAAGCCTTCAGCTACTCCCTCCGTCATGTAATACAATATATTCTAGCATTCAAAATTTATCCTTAAATATAATGCATTCTTGAGGATAAAAACTAATTTTACATTAAATACTTTCTATTTATCAACCAATCACCATTAATCACGTTGATGATAGCGTCTGATTAGGAAATAAAATAAATATACATACGTCTTTTATATTCTCTCTTAATTTATCTTAAAATTCATAGAATACACTATATTGAAGGAGAGAGAGAGCAGATGTGGTGGCTTAGCCACATGTAGTGGCGTGGTTCGGATAGTAAGCGTGCGTTTGGTACATTTGCGAGTCCAGCTTGCCTTGCTTACCGGAGACCGTTTTCTGGCTCACCCTTGTTAGCGAAAGGAATCCTGGAAAGCACAAGAAACAAGGTAGCAGTCAAAATATCCAAACATTCATTTTTTTTTGTCTGGTCTGGCAAAGCGACCGGCGGCAAGGTTTCCAAAGGGACCCTAAGTTGCGCCACAGACCAAAAGAGCTGTTTTTTTTTTCTTCAAAATTTAGTTCGAAATGTGCTGTTACTAAGATATTGATTTTTTTGGGATAAAAAGTTCCACAAGAAGCTTAAATGTATTCTCTCCTTTCTAAAAAAGAACATTTTACTAATTCAAAATGTCTTAGGCTTAACTAATTTATAGAAAATAATATTAATCTTTATATTTTTTAAATAAGCATCATGAATCTAAAATATAGTTTTATGGTATACTTATTTAGTACCTTAAGTGCTACGTAATAATTTTCTATGTAAATTTGATAAAACTTTAACTTATAACAAAACTAGACTGCCATTCTTTTCTGAACCATGGTAATAGTCTCATCCGTCTATTTTTCCAGTTTGCCTTCCATTTCTTGGAGAAGTTATCCTACCTTCGCAAAGACTTCAACAGTACTTTAGATTTGAGAAAACAGTACTTTAGTTTTTTTAATAAACTGTACTTTAATTTCATTTACTTTTTTTTTCAAAAAAATCAAGGTACATGATCTCATGGTAGCGATTTACCGAATTGAGAATCAGTTGTTTAAGGCCAACATGTCACATTTCTGTCATTTGTCGAGCTGCCGGATCAACAATTTGCCAAACTCCCCACGGCCCATCACCATATTACAACAATGAGCGAGGAGACGAGGCCGCGAACATTTCATTTTGTACCCCCCACGGCCCATCACGAAACCGATAAACGCTCCTCAGTCCGCACTAGGGTTTCTCCCAAAATCGCCGCCGCCGCCATCTGCCATCCGCCATGGCCGCCGACACTTCGAAGCCCTTCTTCCCCGCGGCGCCGCACTCGGCTCTCCTCCCCTCCAGGAGCGCCGCCTCGCGCGCCTCCCCTGAGGGCTCCTACTGGCGCGCCTTCCGCTCCTCCGAGCTCGTCTCCGATGCCGGCTTCCCCGTCACCGACCTCACCTTCGCCCCCGCTGTGGCCAACGGTGCCTCCCCGACCCTCGCCGCTTCCTGGTCCACCTCCCTGCACGTCTTCTCCGGCGACCCGCTCGAGAAGCTCCGCAGGATCTCCGTCGCCGGCGACCTCGCCTTCTCCCCGTCCTTCCGCTGCGACGGCGCCCTCCTCGCCGCCGGCGACAAGAAGGGCGTCGTCCGCGTCTTCCGCGCCGACAAGGCCGCGGCGGGCGCCCTCCGTACGCTGCGCGCCCACGCCGCCGAGACCCGCGTCGTCCGGTACCCGGTCGCCGGCGGCGACAAGCTCCACCTCCTCACCGCCGGCGACGACGCGCTCCTCGCCTACTGGGACGTGCCCTCGGAGACGCCCATCTTCTCCGTCCCCGCTGCGCACCGGGACTACATCCGCGGTGGTGCGGCCTCCCCTGCCGATCCCAACATTTTCGCCACCGGCTCTTACGACCGCAGCGTCAAATTGTGGGATGCCCGCACCGGTAATACCGGTCCGTCTTTGTCCTTCTCCCACGGGGAATTAGTGGAGAGCGTGCTATTCCTTCCGTCCGGCGGGCTGCTGGCCACGGCCGGAGGGAACGTGGTCAAGATTTGGGACGTCATTGGTGGTGGCCAGCTCGTGCACTCGGTGGAGAGCCATGTCAAGACAGTGATGGACCTGGCGCTTGGGAAGATGGCCAACAGTGGGGAGACGAGGCTGCTTAGTGCAGGCATTGATGGGTATGTGAAGAGCTTTGATTTTGGGATGCTGAAGATGACGCACTCGCTGCGGTACCCTCAGCCGCTCCTGTCTGTGGCTTGCTCGCCCTGTGGCTCTGTGGTGGTGGCAGGGTCTGCGAAAGGGAAGATTTATATGGGAAATAGGAAGAAGAAGGCTGTGGATGAGGAAGAGGAAGGGATGAAATCTGTTGGTGGTGAGATTGATTGGGTATCTCCTGAGCCGAAGAAGTCAGTGTTGAGGCCAAATTATTTCAGGTACTTCCGCCGTGGGCAGAATGAGAAGGCCAAGGAGGGTGACTTTGTGATTGAGAAGCCTAAGAAGGTGAAAATTGCAGAGCATGATAAGTTACTGAGGAAGTTCAGGCACAAGGATGCTCTGGTTTCAGCATTGGCCAAGAAGAACCCGAGGAGTGTTGTGGCTGTGATGGAGGAGCTGGTTGCGAGAAGAAAGCTTGTGAGATGCATCGGGAATTTGGATAACGAGGAACTTGGTCTTCTTTTGCAGTTTCTTCACCGGAATGCAACTTTACCAAGGTATGCTAAGTTGCTGTTGTGTTTGGCAAACAAGGTTGTGGAGATGCGCGAGGCTGATATCCGATCCGATGAGAAGCTTAGGGTGCACATGAGGAATCTTAAGAGAATGGTTGCAGAGGAGATTCAGATACAGCACACGCTGCAGGGGATTCAAGGCATGATTTCACCAATGCTCACACTTGCAACCAGATGAAAAGGTTCTTTTGTTTCAGAAAACGAATTTTTGTTATATGTTAGTTTGCAGGATGCTGCCGCACACAATATGTACTGTTTTGAAAAATTATGTTTGCTATTGGATAGTGAAGTATGCCTGCCAGCTGATTGAGATACTCTCTTCTGTCATTCTGTGCCTAATGTTTTTATCTGTTGTGACAGATTATTCCTGATTTTGCCCATTTAATTTGATAGTATGCATTTATACAGAATCTGACATCCCCAACAAGCTTTAATGCTTATAATTTGTCACTTTTTTTGTTTTGTCACGTGTGAATTGGTTTAAAACTTTACTTTGCATGGTGTGGCTAAGCTAAAATTTACGCTCTGCTGGCTGTCTTATATACCAAAGGTAACTATCACCCTGCTTTATTGAAAGCAAGTTTCTGAGGAATGCCAGATTACAGGATTATAGTTCAAACAGAATGCACCTTCGATGCCAACTCTAGATGCAGAACCAAGTGTGGTATATCTCTACTGGAGAATTGAGCCTAAACTCTACAACAACAGGCAAGTGGCAAAAGTATGTGTTCAACCAGAGTACAATTATGGCTGCTACCAAAAGATACATTGACAAAGCAACAAGCAGCCAGGAGTATCTGTCTTGGGAAATGCTGCTGGTTATCTTATTACTGCTTGCAATTCTTATCTCACTATTTTATCAGTTTAGTTATATAGCAACATATGCTTGTTTCAGCTGTCTGCACCTTTCATGGTAGTTTCTTTGTCATTAGGGACAGGGTAGTAGTACAGGTAGGGCTCTAACCCTTGGTGGTTGGAGCTGTTTTTAAAAAGGAAGATCCAAGCTGATTTGGTTATATTTGTGTTGTATTCCCTCACATGTTTGTAGGCACTACTTGTACTCAAATCCTAACAGCTAGTTATATAAGTCCATGTCAATATGTCATCTTGGTGACCACAGAATATGTTTGTTTGAGAAGCTGGCCTGTTAGCTCATTTAGTGATTGAGATAATCCTCTTCTGCACCCTAAAGGCCATTATCAGATATTGTGCATCTTGTTTGCATGCGGGGTGTTATATGAATGTTGCAAGAAGGGTCATTTTATTAGATAAAATGGGTCATTGTGGTTCTTGTGACAGTTTGTGATTCTCAACATAATTGGGTGTTACCAGCTGTCTGCAGTGTTTCTGATTCCTTTTGCTCTGTTCTTATCTAGATTGGGACCAAACATTATCATGTTGTTCGGAACATGTACATGCTGATGCTGTGGCCATTTGAAGTTGTGTGCGTGCTTGTAAAAGCTGCTTGCAAAGTTGCTAATCTCTGCGCTCATGGGCTGCTGCCACTCGCCGAGCACCGTCGCAGCCAGTGTCCACACTCTGCAGTGGCCACTCTGCAATCGCAGCCGCAGTGTATGTTAAGCTCACATGATTACCATCTCAGATGATTCGATCAGTTATGCCGAGCACCTGTTAGTATTGCCGAGCACTCACTAGTTATACCGACCATGAATAAGCGTTGTCCGACCACACACTATGGTTAGAGGTAGAAGAAGAGGGAGAACAGAGCATACACATACAGCCAGAGATATCAACGTTGGCTGAAGCCCTGTTTAGAAGATGATAAATCTGAACTCTCTTTGTTGAGTTGCAGTGGTAAACTATATATACAACTCTACTCATTTAGGCTCCGTTCGGCTGGCAGAATTTTGGCTGAAACTGACTGAAAACACTATTCTGGCTGAATTATTGTGAGAGAAAAATACTGTTCCGGCTGAAGAAAGAATCCGAACAAGCCGAATGTAGAGTAAGCCGAACGGGGCCTTATTCCTGGTACAGCTATCCTGCTGCAACAGTGACTAGATAACACAATAGGATTGACTTCTGCGCCTGTCCCTACCGTGGCTATAGTGAGGCAGGTGAGCCTTTCGGCTTCTGCCCCTGCAGCAGCTACAGTACCACAGTAGGGAGCCTTTTCGGCGCCGTCTTCCCTTACTGTGTGTTTACACAAGGAAGCAGTAGATTATCTAACAATTCTTTCCCTAATCCTACTGTTATTCCTTGTACCTTCTCCATGCCTATCATCTCCTTCAGCTCCGTGAGTCGAAGACGTCCGAGCGGCTTGGTGAGGACGTCCGCAAGTTGCCGACCAGTTTCGACGAACTCGATGACGATCTGCCCTTCACCGACACAGTCCCTGAGGAAGTGGAACTTCACGTCGATGTGCTTGCTCCGGTCGTGGAGAACCGGATTCTTCACAAGGGCGATGGCGGGCTGGTTGTCCACCATCAGTGCTAGTGTGTGAGCTTCCGTACCGGTCAGCTCGCCCAGCAGCCGGCGCAGCCACACAACTTGACACGTCGCTGTGGCCGCCGCGACATACTCTGCCTCTCATGTAGACAGCGCCACCACTTTCTGTTTCAGCGACAACCATGAAATTGGAGCCGACCCGAGGAATACGAGCATGCCAGAGGTGCTCCGTCGTCCGTTGACATCCCCCGCCATGTCTGCATCGCTGAACACAGTGAGCTGCAGCATACTCCCGCTGGTCTTAGAAAAGAAGATCTCTTGATCCACCGTCCCCTTGACGTAGCGCAGTAGCCGCTTCACTGCAGCCTAGTGATCCTATCAAGGATCGTCCATGAAGCAAATGACGTAGCCCACGGCGAACGCAATGTCCGGCCTCGTGTGGACTAGGTAGCACAGACCGCCGATGATGCTCCGATAGAGTGTTGCATCCACCTTCGCCGCGGTACTGGCCTTCGTCAGCTTCAGCCGCTCCTCTACCGGAGTCACGCATGGCTTGCACTCAGCCATGCCACTCCACTCCAACAGCTTCGAGGCATACGCGCTCTGACCGAGCGTGAGTTCCTCTTTCCCCTGTCTCACCTCGATGCCGAGGTAGTAGGAGAGTACGTCGAGATCGCTCATTCGAAAACGAGCCGTCATCTCGCGCTTGAAGCTGTTGATGTCCTCCGCACGCACGCCGGTGACGATCAAGTCGTCCACATACACGTCGACGATGAGCTCCTCCTTCCCCCGTCACCACGTGTAGAGTGCGTGCTTGGTTACGCACTGCTAGAACCCAAGCTCACCCAGCGTGGCGTCAAGCTTGGCGTTCCATGCTCGTGGGGTCTACGATAGCTTGTAGAGCGCCATGCGCAGTCAGAGCACCCTATGCTCCGCTCCCTTGACGGCGAAACCTAGAGGTTGCCTGACGAAGACCGTCTCCGCTAGCTCACCATTGACGAAGGCCGATTTAACATCCAAGTGATGGACGTGCCAGTCTTTTGCTGCTACCAAGGCTAGTAGCAAATGAACAGACTCCATGCGCACTACTAGCGCAAAGACTTCCTCGAAGTCGATGCCCTCGCGCTGAACAAAGCCTCGGGCGACGAGGTGCGCCTTGTGCTTGATAATGGTGTCGAGCTCGTCCCGCTTGACCTTGTACACCCACTTCAGGCTGATCGGACGACATCCTAGAGGTGGATCGACGAGCCGCCATGTCTCATTTTCCTCGATCGCCTTCATCTCCTCCAGCATCGCCCATCGCCAGTTTTCGTCGCGCTCGGCCAATGTGAATGTGGGTGGTTCCTCAGCACTGACGTCGCGCGAGATAAGCACCTTGTCTTTGTGTGGGTCATAGAGCCGGTACGCCTTAGTACCCTCCACGTAGCCCAAGAACACCATCGGTGTGCTCCTGTCCTCCAGCTTGGTGAGGATCGGCTTTGTCTTCCTGACGTGGCCGATGCAGTCGAATGTCCGGAGGAAGGACACGCTCGGCTTGCTCCCATACCAAGCTTCGAATGGCGTCTTGCCCGTCAGGGCCTTGGTCGGAGCGTGATGGAGGATGAACACCATCGTGGTCACCGCCTCACCCTAGAACCTTGTCGGCATGCCTTTGGCCTTCATCATGGATCGAGCCATGCCGACCATCGTTTGGTTCCGTCACTCCACCACGCCATTCTATTGTGGCGAATACGGCGCGGTGTGGTGTCGCACCACACCCTGATCCGCGCAGTACACATCGAACTCCACCGAAGTGAATTCGCTGCCGCGACCAGTTCTCAGCACGCGGAGCTTCTTGCCGCTCTCGGCGTCCACGCGCATCTTGAACTTCTTGATCGCCGCCGCCGCTTCGTCCTTGCTCATCAGGAGTTGTAGCCACATGTAGCGACTGCAATCATCCATGAGTAGGAGGAAGTACCGCCAACCACCGTTTGTGGCTGGCATGATCGGCCCGCAGAGGTCGCAATGGATGAGCTTGAGAGCGTCCTTCACGCGATACTTGGCCACCTTTGGGAAGGGCAGCCTCCTCTACTTCCTGGCCAGGCAGTTGTCACATAGCTCACCTCCGTGCTCGATGTGGGGTCTCCCTCGGACCATCTTCTCTAGCCAACCAAGCGCGTCGAAGCTGAGATGTCCAAACCAGGCATGCCACAGCCACGGTTCCTCGGTGTGCCTTGCCTCCAGGCACACCGGTTGCTCTACCTTCAGGTCGAGCAGATACAACTAGTTCTGGGACCTCTTTACCTTAGCGAGAAGTCGTTGTTCCTGGTCCCTGATCCTGAGGACTCCGTCCTTGATCAGAACCTTGCTACCGCGCTCATCAAGATGACCAATGCTGATGATGCTTGAACGCAACTGTAGGATGTAATATACACCCGTTAACATGCGGTGCTCCCCGTTCTGCACCTAAAGATGATGGTGTCGCGCCCTTGGATTGTCACCCTTGAGCCGTCACCAAACTTCACCGTACCGGTAACATCATCGTCGAGCTCGGAGAAGGCTACCTTGGAGCCCGTCATGTGGTAGCTGGCACCAGAGTTCAGATACCATCGCTGCTCTAGGTCATCGCCCACAGGTCCGAGGTGGACTTGGGAGCGTAGTTCATCAAGGTTAACAGCCTTTAGGGCCTTCCTAGGTCCTTCCACCATCGTCACCTCTCCCTTCTCCTCGGCCTTGACGTCATGCAGTGCACAAAACTCACCATTAGGATAGTGGCCTCATCCTCATCATCAGCTTGCGCCAGATGAGCCTCAGCCTTCTTTTTCTGCTTGCGATTTGGGCATTCCTGTGCCTAATGGCCCATCTTGCCACAGCGCTGGCAGGCGTTGGGGTCGACCTGCTTCTTCTTCTCTGAAGAAGCCTTACTGCGGCGCTTGCCATCGCCACCACGGCTGGAGGAGGCTACCCCAGAGTTCCTCCGAGCAGCCCACTCCTCTGTCAGCAGCAGTTTGCCACTGTCCTTCGTTGCTGTCGCCTGCTCTAGGCACTCGTCCACCGCTCATAGATGGCCTGTCATATCCTCAATGGTGAGGGTGGACAAGTCCCGCATCATCTCTATGGAGAGAGCGATCTGGATGTACTTTGTCGGCACGGAGTGGAGGTACTTGGAGACTGCCTCCTCTTCGTCGATGGTGATGTCGTGGCTCTTCAGCTTGCTGATGAGCATCTACAGGTGGAGGGAGAAATCCTCCACCGTTTCACCATTCTTGAACTTGAGGTTGGCATACTCCTGCTTCAGAAGCTGGGTCATCGCCTTCTTTGCGCGATCGGAATCGACATGCAACGCCGCAATAGCGTCACATGCCTCCTTAGCAGAGCTTTTTGCCCCAACGGCTCCCTGTACTCTGCTAGTACAATAGCCAGGATAGCCTCTAATGCTGACATGTCATCTTCCTTATTTTCGGTGCCCTTGTCAACTGTTTACACCAAAATTTGGGAGAAGAGCGTGGGAACTCACAGGCTTCCAAGATTGTGCCAATCAAGGAGTCGATCATGTAACGATTGACATCTGCCGGTTCAGATGTGACACTGGGATCGATTCTCTTTAAATGACGTTAGCAGATAGCGATGATAAGATATGATTGGCATCGAGAAGATACATATCGGACTCTACAAAAGGGGAAAGATTAGAGTCCAAGTTATCTTAAAATAGGAATGTTTTCTTCGTACCAAAGATTGTACTGAGTCGTACTCGAGTAGGATTTATTTTTAGGCTTCGGGTATAAATATCAAACCCCGACTATTGTAAAAAGACACACAATCAATCCAATACAAGTTATTTACTTTTTTCGGCTCCGGCCACCCTTAGGAGTAGGAGTAGAGTAGATCTCGGTGAGTTCTTTAGCAAGTCCGGCTGCATCGATCCGGTCAACCTCCACTGCTTGTCTGTAAGTACCGTCATGACTTATACCTCTGTTCGTACGGCTGCATCGATTCGGTCGACCTCCACTATGACTCTAGGATAAGTTAGTTATCGACTCTTGTCTAGTTCAAGTATGGCTGCATCGATCCGGTCGATCTCCACTGCTCGAACTAGATTAAGGTCAAGTTATCGGCTCTATCTAAGGGCGGCGTTCCTTTGGATAGATTTATTAAGTTACCGATATTGCTTATTGCTTCTATTATTTATTTAATTACAGCAATATCACTTTGCCCGATTGAGATTGATCTAGATCGGCCTTATATCCTTTTTAACCTATCGTTTGTTAATCTAAACTGATCTAATATGTACTTTAAACGATGAGTTATGTTTTATCAGCTGTTTTATATCAATCTTAATCGTGCATAGCGTGCGGTTAAGACATGTTTGATCTTAAGTAGATCTGTTGGATAGCGAAAACCGTTCCATGGCCCGTTATCATGGCCTATGTGATTCTGCCTCACACCCCACTGTTAGCACCGTGGAGTGGGGATCGTTATTTGGTAGATCTGTTTCTAAGAGGGCATGATCTTAACTGTGCGCTATGTCTGAATCAACTGGTTTAGCCGATATCGAGTGCTTTCATGAACAGTTCACGTCACGAGACAGTTGAAGTAGCGATGGGTTAAAAAATGTGTTAGCCCCATGATCTTATTATTGTATTACAGCTTACATGATTCTGCCTCATGCCCCACTGATATTGGTAATAAGTTAGGGTCGTCAAGTCTATTGTTGTTTCTACGGCCTGCATGATTCTGCCTCATGCCCCACTGGTCATAGCGATAGATGAGATCTAATATGTTCATTAGATTTATCTCTATTAAATGGTTGAATGATGATGAACTATTTCTTTTATAAAGGGGTTCGGTTACTTGTAGTCATTGGCTCAGTATAAGCTAATTATTGTTAATATCTTATTGTCATTGACCAATATTTGTCTAAAAAATGATATTCATCCTGAATGATAATCGATTCTTCTTACACAACCCCATGAGCTTTAACCGATTTATTCTTATGAATATGCTGGAATCGACTATTTAGTCGATCTCCTTTCATATCGGCTCTTAGAGCCACACATTCGGGACTGTCTGGCAACACCGGCATGTTCTGCCCTAAATTACTGATAAACTTTCTCTCCTTGTCAATTGCAGGGTCAAATTGACTAACACGTCTCGGGAGGAGCGCGCAGGATTGACCATCCCTACGCTGAAGCTAGGCGGATCTCCAGCTCCATCGAGCGGACCCTTCTGGCTTGCTCATGTGCCCTCGGCATGGGACGAAAATTCCATGTCGACACACGTTTCTGGCACACTCGATGGGACCCCACAATCATCATGGCGGTTCACAACAACAACGACATCCTTATGATACATTATGAAGATATACCTGATGGAGATAAAGGTGTCATCAACAAAGCTACAGAAGAGTTTCAGAACAAGCATTTGTTGTCATACACCAAAACACGTAATAACACAATTGTTCAGAAATTTCCACTACCAAGAGTTCTTTTATACGGGCAGACAGATACAACTGAAGCTGAGGATAGGCGTTTCTTTACGGAAGTTGTAGACAAATATGTTCGTGATGCCATGTCAAGCCATAATGATGCTTTCTTAGACACATTCCACAACGCCATGAAGGAAGCGATTCATGGGTTTCCAGTTGGTCAAGTTGGGCTGGCTTATTACAACATTCTAGATCTGTCGACCAAGGGACTAATCAAGTTGGTACTAGCCATCAAGAAGCAGCACCAGCTAGTAATAGTGATGTCCAAGTAGTTCAGGGTTCATCTGAACAAGTTCAAGGTACTGCTACGAATCAAATACAGTATAATCCTAGACCATCAGTACAGCATGTGCAATAGCCGGCGGGGCAAGGTCAAAACCAGGTGATCAATTTTGGCACAACAGGCCACATACCGTCATCGGCTCAAAAAATAGCACCCTCAATTCAAAGGATCCGTAGAGATTTAGATCTTTATGTCTATAATCAGAGACTTCAAGCAGCAAACCAGCAAAGGACCCAGTAGATAGAGATTCCACAAGGGTATCACTATGGCGCAGATTATAACACCCTTCACATTATTCTGAATCTAGGGTACCAAGGCACACGGGATTTCAATCCACAGATGGGTCAGCAGGTACAAAGAAATTCAAATTCAAATGCTGATGAGTTGCTGCTGAGGGTGACCGAGATGATGAAGAATCAGTTCGGTCTAAAGCCAAAAGGGCTGACCTTCTCGTACAAACGCCCATATCCATAATGGTATGATTTGGTCGCTCTTCCCACAAATTACAGGCTCCCAGAGTTCGCTAAGTTCACTAGCCAAGACAGTACAAACACGATAGAACATATCAGTCGATATCTTACACAGATGGGTGAAGCATATGTTGAAGATGCCCATCGAGTTTGTTTCTTCTCTTTGTCCCTATCAGAGCCAGCCTTCACTTGGTTTTCATCATTGCCAGTCAATTCCATTATCAATTGGGCTGACCTGGAGAAGAAGTTTCATACATATTTTTACACTAGGACTGGATAAAAGAAGACTACCGATCTGACAACCATGAGGCAAAAGTCTAATGAATCAAGAACTGAGTTACTTCAGAGGTTCTAAGAGACTAGGAACTTGTGCTTCTCATTAAACTTGACTGATGATCAACTAGCTGCTTTAGTTGTTCAAGGAATGCTGTCAATGTGGAAAGAAAAGCTACTGGGACAAGAATTTGACAACTTGGGTCAATTGGCTCAACGAGTGGTAGCACTTAATAGCCAATTCCAGAGTATGCGCAGAGATACCCAATTTTAGAAGAGCACCACAGTAGCCGAAGCTTATAATCCATACTCAGTCAATGATGGCTATGAAAATAAAGAGGAAGAGGTTGCTGCGGCTAAATGGAATTGGGGCAAGAAAACAGTAATGGTGCCAAATCCTTAGGGAAGAGGAGTCGAGGAGAGCTATGACTTTGATGTCACCAAATCAAACAAGCTCTTTGATGTCTTGCTTGAGAAGGGGCAGATCAAGTTGCCCGATAGTCATGTTATGTTGCCCCCTGATTAGTTGAAGAATCAGAAGTTTTGCAAGCTCCATAACGCTAGGCAGCATATATAGAGGGCTATTCATCAAGGGAAGCTCAAATTTGATACGCCTCAGAAAATGAAAGTTGATGATAATCCTTTCCTAGGAGACAAAACATGGTTGATGCTAGACTGAAAAAAAGGAAAAACTAAGGTCCTAACATCAACCAAATCAAGAGAAGCTAGAACAGTCAATCCTAAGACGCAAATATCGGCTGACGAATACAGAGAGATTAGAAGATGTCGCGCTAAGCAAAAGAGCCGATATGAGCAGGGGAAACATCTAAAGATGGGGCAACAAAGCCATGAGTTACATCTCAGATTCTGTTAAATAAGTGGCAGCGGTAGAAAGAAAAGGATTATCAGCGTTGGTTAAAAGATCAAGAATACCAGCGTCAACTGGAAAAAGAAAGGTACGAAAGGAAACAAGCCGAATCACATTGGAATTGTCATTTCTTCAGACATTGCTGGAATGAAGGTTTGAAATTGTCTACCAGACATGACTGTTCAGAATGCAGCAATTAATATTGGGAGTTTAGGCAATCTTAGACCAACCACCAGTCTATCCATACTCAAGATGCATATCATCATAATAATATGGATCGGTGCTTAAAAAATAAAAGTGTTCATGATCGGCTTGGAAAACGAGTTGTTGACCAAGACTGGGCTGATTATGGAGAAGAAGGCAACGAAAGAAAATATGTTTGGCAGGAAGGCCAATGGTGTCTAGGAGGTTTAACAAGAAGCCATAAGAGAAGGGTGCAACGCTTAAGGAATAAAGAGTTGGAACTGGCTCAGGCACCCGATAAACCTCAAGTGTGGCGTACTAAGCAAACAACCGATAGAAAGCAACCATCGGCTAGTATCCAAATGACTTTTCTGTTGCCATCAGAATTTAGAGCTTTGGCAAATCAAGAAGTGTATTCGGATTTTGATGAATCAGAGTATGAAGACATAGTTGCCAAGTTGACGGTTGTACAACAAGCAATATTTAATAAACCAGTCAAACATCTGCACTTAAATGCTTTATATATGAAAGGTTTTGTTGATAGGAAGCCGATGAACAAGATGTTGGTGGACGGTGGTGCTTCTGTTAATCTTATGCCTTACACTATTTTTCGTAAACTTGGCAAAGGACCAGAAGATCTGATGGAGACTGACATGATGCTTAAGGATTTTGGAGGTAATGCATCTAAGACCCGGGGGGCAATAAACGTCGAACTAACAATCAGGAGTAAGACTGCTCACCACATTCTTTGTCATCGATGGAAAAGGATCGTATAGTTTGCTCCTTGGTCGTGATTGGATTCATGAGAATTGTTGTGTACCATCGACCATGCATTAGTGTTTGATTCAGTGGCTTGGAGATGATGTCAAGGTGGTTTGCGCTGATGAATCTGTGAATATTACAACAGCCGATCCAGTCTTTTGGGAACTAGGAGACTTCAAGTGCTTTTCTGGCAAGTTATGGGAATGATGTTTCATTAAGATCAGCAATGAAAGCCAACGGCCGATGCAAGCGATCGGCTCTAAGAGTTTGTTTTAGTGAATAGTCACGGCTTCACGTAGGCCATTGGAATAAAGGAAAATAAGCATTAGTTCTGAGTATGGGTTTAGGCCGACATATGTGAACGCTAAGTCGAATCATAAGTAATGGATCTATTAAAGGGCATTATGTTTCGCTTAATGGTATGCTTGACCTGAGTTGATCAATCGTTTAACCTTTGGCATGAAAAGTTCTATGACAAAATATTTAAAGGGATGTTATCCTAAGCATTTGATCAACATTTGATAGCCGATTCGTTTGGTTGTCGGCTCTAATAGCCGGTACCAAAAAGGTATCGCCTCTAGTTCAAAAAATGAAGAAACTTAAAAGACATGAAAGCCGATACGATATGTATCGCCTCCAGAGCAAAGAATAAAAACAAAAATAGTCATACACAAGAGCATTGCACTGAGACACATTCATGAAAGAGCAGGAGTCTTTGTTCATCGGATTACCCTAAGTACAAACTAATTGAAGACCTTGTTCACCACATCCTGAGCGGATGTGATGTCCACAACTGCCTCTGCAGCAACGACAAATTCTTTGAGAAGGTCCTCATGTCCCTTAGGGCCATCGCCAATCGAGAAGCCAACCTCCATGGCGTGGAGGTCATACCCAGTCTAGACCTGCGCCGTGGTTAGCGTCACTGACGCGTTGTGATGGCCGGGATATCTTGGAGGGTGATCTCCCGAGCGCGGGCCAGGATATCTTGGAGACGAGCATCAATGAGAGAACCCCGAGCATTGACGGCGTCCGCGGCCACGTTTGCCACCAGTTGGAGAGATTCCAACTACACCGTCAGGGCTGGCAAACATAGGAACAAAAAGACTATCAAAATAAAGACAATGGAAATCGGAGTAAAAGCGTTCCTGGAATTCATCTTACCCGCCACCATGGCATCGAATTCGGCCAGCCGTGCCTGAACAGCATTGGCCTCCTCTTCGGCGGCATGAAGGGCCGTTTGAGAGACCCCGAGACGGATCTCTAGCTGTCCATTTTCCCGGGTCGCCTCGGAATAGCGGTTCTAGGTCGCCCTCCACTATCGAAGGAAGCATCGGGCATCGTCACCGTTGTACGAGTCGAAGGAATCCGACGATGAGGAGGGCATAGAAGATGCCGCATCAGAGGGCTCATCGGCCCTAGGAAGGGGACAAAGACTGTCATTCACAACAAACCTACACACGAGTCAGAATAGTTCGTCATCATAAACAAGAAATGTCAATCTCACCTCATGCGTCGGAGATGCTGGTTCATCGGCATGTTCTCCTCTGGGATCTCCTCCACCGCGCACTTGCCTCGGGTGTCCTCGCCAGCTATGAAGGATGATTGGATCTACGAAAGAAAGAAAGAAAACTGCTATAGGGTTTCGGTAGGAGGAGGAGAGTGAAGGAACAGTTGCGAATGGAGA
The DNA here is from genome assembly GCF_019320115.1 of Miscanthus floridulus. Taxonomy (NCBI): domain Eukaryota; kingdom Viridiplantae; phylum Streptophyta; class Magnoliopsida; order Poales; family Poaceae; genus Miscanthus; species Miscanthus floridulus. The sequence goes on along the minus strand of NC_089583.1, from coordinate 24,762,534 downwards.
TGTGTTCGAGGCCAAAGCCCTTGGCTGGTATTTGAAGACATGAAGCGAGGAGGCGGACGCCTCGGGACGCGTAAAAGGCAACCGCAATTAATAGAAGGTGAAATGCCACTTCACTAATGCCGATGAGAATACGGCATTGGGCAACTGAGGGTAGAAAATCGAAGGGTTCTCTTAATAAAAGCCGTGTTTTTCAGACTCAATTGGATTAAGATTGGGAGGACGGAATTGGCTTCTTTCAAATCGGCTCTTTAGCCAAAACAAAAATACAAAGAAACAATGAAAATATGGTTGTCACTGATTCCATACAAGATACATGTCAACATACAGATTATAAGTCTAGAACATCCTAGATGGTTTTCAGTACTTCTAGCTAGGAAGTATCAGCCTCTGCAATTTGTTGCATATCTTCTTTGGCTATTCTAGGGATATTCTCAAGGCTACCTCGGATGGCTTTGCCCTCTCTGACTTTGGCCAGCAATTCCTGTTTCTTCTGTTTGATGGCATCAGGTATTTGGACCAGAGTGGACTTGCGATGACTAATGGCAGCCTTCACGTTTTCCAGCTCCTTCTCAAGCTCTGCACGCTTGATTTCCAGTTGAGACAACTCTGGATCAGGCCTGAGGGAGGAGTTCTTCAACTTATCAATCAGCTGTGTCAGCTCTTTAGCCTCTTGCCTATTGGAATTCCCCTTGGCCAGCAAGGTTTCATGATTGGACAAATTCCTCCGAGTCTTCTTCACCTTCAAGGTCTGATCTTCAAAAATAGACAAAGATGACAAGACTCTAGAGAGAACTGGGGATGGATTACCCTTAATGGCCAGGAAAACTCTCTACGTTAAGTCAGTATCTTGGACCAAATTGGCTATATTCTTCTCAAACATTGGCAGTATATCTCTTAGCTGATTTCTAGTCTCTTCTGACAAAGCTTCCTTAGAGGAAGTGGCTGATGAGCTGACCTCATCCTCATCAATATAGTCCCCAAGGTTGAAAGAATAGCTCAGAGCTAGAAAGTTGGGTGCCTACATGTGCGAGGAAATCTTGATTAGGAGAGTTGGATCGTTTACAACAGAATGAACAAGTAAAATGAGATATGGTACCTTTTCTATGGTAGCTTATATCTGAAAGGGAGGAACAGCTAACGATACACCAGTAATATCTGGTTGAATCGGCTTGGAAATCTCAACATCGACATCTGCAAGCATCGAAAGATTTTCAGTTCATGTTTGCTGCGGAGAGATAAATTGAGCAAATAACTCCCTTACCATCAGTTGTTTGCTGAACTGGGGAATCAACTGTCTGAGTGTCGACGGCAACAAGATCACCTTCAATGTCGATAGGATCGTTGAGTGGACTGTTAGGCTTCCGATCTTGCACAAGTGTCTCCTCAAGAAGTATCTGGCGCAGTAAGAAGTCAGATGAAGGGTAAAAGACTGAATGGAGGAAGTTAAAGAAAATACCCCAATGAGCATTAAAGATAAAACTCACATTTTCTGCTGTTGTGGAAGTATCGGTTATTTCAACCGAAATCGGCTCCTTTCGTGGATCAGCCAATGGAAGTTCAGTTGATGCTGAGTCAAACGCCTGGGATAGCAGTTCCGCACCCAGGGTAGGTTGGGACACAATGCTCGATAACTATGAAGGAACGAAATCAGCAATGGGATATCATTTTGAGAAGAAGATCAATTGTTTACCTGAGCAGTTGATGGCCTCATTCTGCGTAGTCTCTTCCCAGTAGTAGTTTTCTGGGTTGTCCCTTGAGCTGCCTTGCGCTTTGAACATTGATACGTCATGATAGTAGAGGCAGCCTGAGTTTTCATCAATTTTTTTAGTGAAGACGCAGCTGATCCTATTCTTGAAACTGGGAACGGTGGCTGGTAATCTACAGGACACCCCTTCCTATCCAAGCTCGGAGGATCAAATTCAACATCCTAAAAAGGTCGATTAGGACGGTTGGCAGAGGGATTCATCAAACATTTTTCTTGAAAAAGAAATAGGAAATTTCCTTTCCGTTAGAAGCAAATTCTCCATCCAGGGATATACACAAAGGGTGGACCGATCCATAGAAAATATGGGAACGCCATTCTTGCCACCAGGAGTTGAAGAGAGTAGAAGAGAGGCTGACTCTAATCCAATCATGCAAACAGAGGGAAGGAAGATCTGATCCCGGCTAAAAAACTCTTCTGGCTTCCAGTACTTTACTGATATCTTCTCGTGGCTTCAGTATGTTCTTGAAGAATAGTTGAGGAGGAAATTGGCCAAAACCAAACTAACGAGCTACAAAGGATGTGTTGCAAAATTCATATGTCGGGAGGTTTCTTGGAATGAAAGAGCTTGTAGCCATTTTGCCACGGCCATGACGAAACTTGGCTGGAAGAACACAGGGCTTGCCAAAAGAATTGAAGATTGCAGCCGCCACATTGTTCGAACAACCTGACTCAAATCAAAACTTGAATGGGAAGGCCAGCTCATCATTCTCATCATCATACGGTAGCCAAGTCAGGATGTCTACACCAAACCCTCTATAGAACTTCTTCAAGAGATGGCCAATATCAAAATCAATTGCTATGGCCGATGCAGCCTCACCATAGCTCATGCATTGCCAAGTTCTTCCTTCTTCACCTCTATATTCCTCATCAAAATTAGAAGAAGAGAAACTCAGACTTTTGAGATCAGGCCACACAAACTTGTGCATATACAGGTTAAGCCACAGTTGTATTAACCACCAAGGACCACTGACAGTATGCACTTGTTCATTCTTCAGTAATTGGGTAGCCACCTAGTACATCGGATGATAAGCAGCTCCTAGCAGATACTTTCCGAGAGGGATATCCTTGCCTAATGCTAGGTGCTCTGCCATGAGCTTATGATTGTAGGTTGGACCACAAGATGACCCATAAAAAATGAATCTCTCTAGCCACATGTTCTGAAAGGCCACATATTCCCTTTCACTGATAGCTGATCCATCTTCAACGTTGTTCAGAATATAACCGGCCCATCCCGTACAATCTGCTATCTTGGCTAACTTCTTGGAGCCAGCACTCAAGTACTCATAAGGCTGCATTGATCTAGTAATTCTAAGGTTGGTCAACATGTAAACATCAGCTAGAGTGATGGTCATTGGACCATGTCCGAATACAAAGGCATTCAGGGCATTGGACCAGAAATAAGATGCAGAAATCAGGATTGAATCATTCCTCTCCATCCCAGACAATGAGTGGGTCAGGCATTGGTTCAGATCATAAAGCTCCCAATCTCCACCCTTTTTCTCATACACCCTACGAAACCAATTTCTCCATCCCTTAGGCATCTTTGGCCAATTTCTGAAGAGAGTTTTTGTATTCCAAGAGGATAAATCCACTGCAGATTGTTTGAAGGGGATTTGGTTGGTTCCTTGGCGGATGAAATCAGATGGATTGGGATCTCCCATAGGCCTAAGAAAATAGATATTGGGGGCAACAACTGATGGAATCAAGATTTCATTCCTCATTTCCTAAGAAATCGGGCAAAATAAGTTTGAGAAGAAAAGAAATACAAGGTAGCGGCCGATAATTGAGAGTGGAGACTAGGAAACATACCTCAGGGATGTGGTCGATGGTCGCCATTACAGCTGAAAAATTGGTTTGAATCTGGCGAGGATCGCTTAGATGACGACTTGTTGGAACAAATGGTTTGCTAGGGTTTGGGACCTTGGCGATGATGGCGTCGACTGTTAAAGTTGGCTCGAGAAAGAAGGAGAAAGCAAACATGCCAAGTGGATAGGAAAAGATACTGTTATGATGTTATATAAAGCTCGGGCCGGAAAGTCAGGAGTCATGCGTATATCTCGGGATAGAACAGTTACGGCGTGGTAAACCAATGAACTGGAATTTTGGGATAAAATCATTTTACCCCAAAATTAGGGGGCATGTGTTTACACCAAAATTTAGAAGAAAAGCGCGGGAACTCGCAGGCTTCCAAGATTATGTCAATCAAGGAGTCGATCTTATAACGATTGATATCTGCCGGTTCGGATGTGACACTAGGATCGATTCTCTTTAAATGACGTCAGCAGATAGCGATGATAAGATATGATTGGCATCAAGAAGATACATATTAGACTCTAAAAAAGGGGAAAGATTAGAGTCTAAGTTATCTTAAAATAGGAATGTTTTCTTCGTACCAAAGATTGTACTGAGTCGTACTCGAGTAGGATTCGTTTTTAGGCTCCGGGTATAAAGATCAAACCCCGGCTATTGTAAAAAGACACACAATTAATTCAATACAAGTTATTTACTTTTTTCGGCTCCGGCCACCCTTAGGAGTAGGAGTAGAGTAGATCTCGGTGAGTTCTTCAGCAAGTACGACTACATCGATCCGGTCGACCTCCACTGCTTGTCTGTAAGTACCATCATAGCTTATACCTCTGTTCGTACGGTTGTATCGATCCGGTCGACCTCCACTGCGACTCTGGTATAAGTTAGTTATCGACTCTTGTCTAGTTCAAGTACGGTTGCATCGATCCGATCGACCTCTACTGCTCGAACTAGATTAAGGTCAAGTTATCGGCTCTATCTAAGGGTGCCGTTCCTTCGGATATGTTCATTAAGTTACCGATATTGCTTATTGCTTCCATTATTTATTTAATTACAGCAATATCACTTCGCCTGATTTGGATTGATCTAGATCGGCCTTATATCTTTTTTAACCCATCGTTTGTTAATCTAAACTAATCTAATCTGCACTTTAAACGATGAGTTATGTTTTATCGGCTGTTTTATATCAATCTTAATCATGCATAGTGTGTGGTTAAGACGTGTTTGATCTTAAGTAGATCTGTTGGCTAGCGAAAACCGTTCCATGGCCCGTTATCACGGCCTGTGTGATTCTACTTCACACCCCACTGTTAGCACCGTGGAGTGGGGATCGTTATTTGGTAGATCTATTTCTGAGAGGACATGATGTTAACTGTGCGCTATGCCTGAATCGGTTGTTTTAGCCGATATCGAGTGCTTTCATGAACAGTTCACGTTACGAGACCGTTGAAGTAGCGATGGGTTGAAAAATGTGTTAGCCCCATGATGTTATTATTGTATTACGGTCTGCATAATTCTGCCTCATGCCCCACCGATAATGATAATAAGTTAGAGTCGTCGAGTCTATTGTTGTTTCTACGGCCTGCATGATTCTGCCTCATGCCCCACTGGTCATAGCAATAGATGAGATATAATATGTTCATTAGATTTTTCTCTTTTAAATGGTTGAATGATGATGAACTGTTTCTTTTATAAAGGGGTTCGGTTACTTGCAGTCATTGGCTCAGTATAAACTAATTATTGTTAATATCTTATTGCTATTGACCAATATTTGTCTAAAGAATGATATTCATTCTGAACGATAACCAATTCTTCTTACACAACCCCACGAGTTTTAACGGATTTATTCTTATGAATATGCTAGAATCGACTATTTAGTCGATCTCCTTTCATATCGGCTCTCAGAGCCGCACATTCGGGACTGTCTGGCAACACCGGCATATTCCGCCCTAAATTACTGATAAAATTTCTCTCCTTGTCAATTGCAGGATCAAATTGACTGGCACGTCTCGAGAGGAGTGCGCAGGATTGACCACCCCTGCGCTGAAGCTAGGCGGATCTCCAGCTCCATCGAGCGGACCCTTCTGGCTTGCTCGTGTGTCCTCGGCACAGGACAAAATTCCGTGTCGACATCAACAGCATTCCAGAGCCGTCGGGCTCTGAGCTTGACCTTCATGGTCACCGACCACTCTCCATAGTTGGTGCGAGTCAGCATCGGCCAACTGGTGCCGCTGACCTCCCGCACCGTGCGAATATCGACCTCTTATCGTGGTTGGGCAGCCACAGCAGTTCCACTGCTGTCACCCATCTCCGAGCCGTTCGTCATCGCAAGGGGTTAGTCCGGCGACGGTGCTTATGCGGCTCTGATACCACTGTTAGCCCACAGGATCACCGCCTCAGGTGATTCGACTACTCACCAGTCTTGCCGAGCACCCGCTAGTGTTGCCGAGCACTCACTAGCCATGTCGACCACGAACAAGCGTTATCTGACCACACACTATGGTTAGAGGTAGAAGAAGAGGGAGAACAGAGCATACACACACAGCCAGAGACACCAGCGTTGGCCGGAGCCCTGTTTAGGAGATGGCAAATCTGAACTCTCTTTGTTGAGTTGCAGTGGTAAACTATATATACAACTCTACTCATCTAGTCTTATTACAGCTACCCTGCTGCAACAGTGACTAGATAACACAGCAGGACTGACTTCTACGCCTGTCCCTGCCGTGGCTACAGTGAGGCAGGTGAGCCTTTCGGCGCCTGCTCCTGCTGCGGCTACAGTACCACAACAGATAGTCTTTTCGACATCGCCCTCCCTCGCTGTGTGTTCACAAGAAAACGGTATTATCTAACAGTGTCCACACTCTGCACTGCAGTGGCCATGCTGCAGTTGGCCGGATTGGCCGCCGGCTGTATGGCGCCGACTGGATAACTTCTCACTCCTGGTCTCTGAAATTTGCCTCTTTTAAGGCCGACTGTGATCCGGAGCGGACAAGAACAGCATATGCCTCTTTCCCGGTGTCTCAAATTCCGAAGCCTCTTGTTTTTTCTTCTTGTTTTCCAGTTCTGTCGCTTGCTCTTATTAGTTTATGCTAACACTATATATTCACTAAAGGGAGAGGCGCTATCAAGGCAGTGTGTGCCTCCATATTTATACTGGGACTGGTATGGGTTTTATGGATCGGTAGGCAACTGATTTATGCTTATTGTATGAGATATGAGATAGTTTTGCTAGAAAAAATATGGACCGTCTATCGAGGGATATTTAGTGATAAAAAAGAGGAGGCTCTTAGTACTCTATAGTGCTGAGAGTATCAAATTTTTTTGTGCCAATTCTATTGGGCCCAACTATAAACCCACTCGCTCATGTGCCCTGCTTGCCTTCTATAGCCCAAGCACCCACTCCATTGTTCTCTCGTATTGCTTGTATTTGTCACTTGCTTTGTTTTGGGTGAATTGGTTTAGAACTGTACTTGCATGGAGAGGCTGAGCTAAATTTAGGATCTTTGGATTCAGAGATTAAAGTTTAGTCTTTGTCACATTGAATGTTTGGAGGCTAATCTGCCGGGACTAAACATGAGCTAATTATAAAACTAATTGCAGAAGTCGTGACTAATTCGTGAGACGAATCTATTAAGACTAATTAATCCATCATTAGCATATGTTTATTGTAGCACCATATTGTCAAATCATGTATTAATTAGGCTTAATATATTCGTCTCGCAAATTAGTCTCAATCTGTACAATTAGTTTTTTATTAGTATATATTTAGTACTCCAAATTAGTGTCCAACATCGATGTGATAGCGACTAAATTTTAGGAGGTGGGAACCAAAAAAAAAACTGCTTGTTATGGTGCAGTCAACCACGTGCAAGTTAATTTGAGGCACTCTGCTAAATTTACACTCGGCTGGTTATCTTAGACCAAAGGCAACTTTGGCCCTGCTTTATTGAAAACAAGTTTCTGGGGACACCAGATTACAGGGTTATAGTTCAAACAAAGTGCACCTTCGCTTCCAACTCTTGATGCAAAACTAGTGGCATATCTCTGCTGGAAAATTGAGCCTGAACCCTACACCAACAAGTAAACAAAGAAATCATTTGTTCAACCAGAGTACAATTATGGCTGCTACGAAAAGATACATCGGCAAAGCATCAGCTTGGACTATCTGTCTTGGGAAGTCATGCTGTTGATTTTATCACTGATTGCAATTTGTATCTTACTGTTGTATCAGTTTATATAGCAACTTATCCCTGTTGAAGTTGTCTGAACCATTTCATGGAGTTCATGGTAGTTTCCTTGTCATTGGGGACAGTTTATATCATTGGGAATATTTGTTTTGTATTTCCTCTTGTGTTGCAGCCTGTTCGTTTTGGCTTATTCGCTCGTATCTGGCTTATAATCCACGGCTTGAACAGTGTTTTTCTCTCACACCAAACCAGCCAGCAGTACTTTCAGTCATGGCTTATAAGCCAATTCAGTCGAAACGAACAGGCTGTTAGTTTTCACTACTAGTACCCAGATCCTAACAGGTCATATAATGTGCATCTCAATGTCATCTTGTCGTTCACATAATATGTTTGTTAGAGAAGTTAGCCTGTTGCCTCATTTAGTTATTTGAGACAATCCTCTGCACCCTGAAGTTTCTTATCAGATATTTACCAATTGTGTGCATCTTGTTTGCATACGGTATTGATATATGAATGTTGCAAGATGGGTCATCTTTTCAGATGATGGGTCTTTGTGGTTCTTGTGACAATTTGTGATTCTCGGCAAAATTGGGCGTTACCAGCTGTGCGCACTGTTTCTGATACCTTTTGTTCTGTTCTGAATGTGTTGTTTTTGAGAGTTTGAGACAAGAGATTCCCATGCCCGTAAAAGCTGCCTGCCTAAGAAGTTGCTTATATATGCCACGCAAGTAAGGCCTTGTCTAGGTCCTTCCCTTAAAGTTTACTTCCTATTCCATCGAATGTTTGGATATACGCATGAAGTATTAAATATAAACTAAAAAATAACTAATTGTATAGTTTACGAGACGAATCTTTTGAGCCTAATTAGGCCATGATTTCACAATGTGGTGCTACAGTAACACATGCGCTAATGACGGATTAATTAGGCTTAATAAATTCATCTCGCGGATTACTGACGGATTCTGTAATTTATTTTTTTGTTAGTATCCGAACATTCCATGCGACACCCCCAAGTGACACCCCAAAACTTTACACCCTAGATTTAAATCAGGCCTAAACAGACTCTATCCCACATCGTTATTGTTAGCAGCAAGACAGATGGAACTTGGTAGGAATCGTAGGGGTAATGGGTAGAACAAATGAATGAATAGTAGTACTTATAAATAACAGGATGTTCTGCTGCCAATTCAGAAATCGCAGCAGTTTCAATCATGAAGCAGTTTGAGCAAAGCTCTAGTGTATCGAAAAATCGAAAATGACAGACAAGAACCGTGGACACTAGGGTCGTCGATGTTCGGGTGTCCGAACCAGAAATCCAACTCCAAACATCAGTCAAACTCTGCGATTACCCCGCACTCGACCACCATGATTCCAAGAGGTGTGCACATTTCGATAAATTTTCTTATTCGCCCGTGAGAGTTGTGACCCATACGTACGCGAAAACGCACCTGACCCCGATTCGAAGCCCACCACACACCGGACCTGCCCTAGTTGGAGCAGCAGAGAGAATGCCTGCGCTGGCTGCCTGCTGCCACTCGCCGAGCGCCGACGCAAAGTCGCAACTGCAGTGTCCACACTCTACAGTGCCGGCCGTATGGCGCCGACTGGATAAGCATTCTCAACCCCATGGTCTCTGAAAATAGGCTCGGTCTGGCCGGTTGTGATCCTGAGAGACCTGCCGGCGGCCAGGACGCTGTTAAACCATTGGATGCAAAGTCGCAGTCGGTGGCATAAGGTCAGCGTATGCCTCTTTCCTGGTGTCTCAAATTCCCACGCCTCGTGTGTGTTTTATTTTATTTTCTTTTCTTATTATTCTGTCTCATCCTCTTATTTGTTTGTTTGTTTGGGTATGCTGACACTAATACATATTCACCGGAAGGCGAGGCGCTATATATCAAGGCCGTGTGTGTGGCTTGTTCAGAGTTAGTATTGTTCATAAGTGGGTGGCGCCACATTTATACTGGCATTGATATGCGTTTTGTTTTATTGATTGGTAGACAACTGATTTATACTTATTTTATGAGATAGTTTTGCGGTGTTTAAAAAAATATATGAGGTTCGTTTGGCCTAATCTATTGGGCCCAATTATAAGGCCACTCGCTCACGCTCCCTGATATCCTTTGATAGGACTGTTTGTTTACAGCGTCATTCTTCTTCTTTTTTTGTGACTTATTTACAGCGTCGTTGACCTACAGCCTACAGACCAACATCCCGTAGCTTGGGATACACGGCAGACACGTGAATCCCTAAAGAATCGATACAAAAATAATTGCAGGAAATTCAGGTACGTATCCCATCTATTTGCTGATACGCTCTATTTGCTTGGTCATCAAATAGACGCCGCCGGCCACTTCCAATCTCGCTAAAAAAGAGTCGGTGAATATGCAATTCCTCTTAGGAGCACTGTCGATTTAGTTGGCTGCCATCTGCCTCGCCTGTGCCGGTGGCCTACAGCGCGAGCGCTTGTACGACGAGATCAAGCTCCACTCATGCCGATGCCGTTAACACCAGGGGCCATTCCAGATCTGGATCGTCTTTACAAACCCTGCAGGTTTATTCCAATCGCCTGTGGCAGTACCAAATCTGAGGATAGCGACGACGATACAGAATACGATCTGGGGACAGCGGATGATGTATATATGAGGACGCTACAGAATCAAATAGCAGCCACCGTGATGGTGCCATATACAAGAACAAGGGTCTACAGGAAAACTTCTTCGTGGCGATCTTACCGACCGTAACGAGACCCAGTCAGAGCCAATGCGGTTCTCCAAGCACCCAGATATGTACAGCCGTGCGCAATTCATGTTCCAGTTTTTCTCGGTGCTGCTGTCCAAGAGTCCTGCGGCTATCAGCAACAATGGCGGCTGGATATGATACAGCTCTACGGATACATCGCGGCGCGGGACGAGATAGACGGCATGCTCAACTACATTGTGAATTACAGCAGGGATAGTCCCGTCGTCGTGCGGCACGGCTCCATCATTCAGATGACCGGCCCAAAGAGAGGCATCAAGATGGGTTACTTCTGACGTTCTGATAGAGTTCGACATGAGGGTTAAGACGGGGGAGCGTGAGGACGACGATCTGGAACTGGTCGATGGGGCATTAGTATGCTCAGAACCTCCTTATATACCATGGGAACCGGGCAAACAACGGGTTATCGGTTGACATGACTATGGCAGTTGTTGGGTACGCGATGGAGGCCACGATAGAAGTTGTTATATCACAAGTAGTACACAGTGGTTTATGTTTGTCTCTAAGTTCCTTTGTTGATGTCGTTGATGAAGAGATCCAGCTTTTTAGTGGTCTGGTTGCTCGGCCGGGGGCTCTAAAAAGGTTCGTGGTTGCTGTCCCATTCAGAACTACGATGGTTTTGGATTTCATTGTTGGTAGCGATGTGGTGGAACATGGGACATATGGAACCGAAACTCGACAAATCAAGTTTGGAGCTAAGCTAAATGGATGTGCCAGGAGACAGATAAAGCTCAAGGCTGCTACTATATCCGTGAAGGTGACCTGGTCCTGTATTTGATGACTTACCTGTCGCGCCTCTGCTTCATACTAAATTTGCTTTTGTGGATCTATAATTTATTACATATACAGCTTTAATTTTGTGCTGGGTCTGAGTACTGTTTAACCTGAAATGTATTTCAGTGGTCTTCATGTGCTTCACAGCACCCAGTTATTAATTAGCTTGGTTATGTCAATTGAAACTATTGTCAGCCGCCCGTGCACGCGGATCGCCACAACGACCTCTAGCACTTCCTGACGACGATTATCGGCGACCTTTGGTGATTTTGCCCTCTTGATTTCTTTCTTCCCCTCCTGATCTAGTCACCTGTTGCTTCGTTTCTTCATTTTTTTGAAACTCATATATATTAATAAAATATCAAAAACGACAGAGTTCAGAGTTTCAGAGAGACGACCGAATCCCGAATTACATAAAAGCAGCCACCTTGTAACTAGGCAGAAGACTTTAACGGCTCTTAAGGGAAGCATCCAGAGAGTAGATCATAACAATATAATTATGGTGCTCTCAGTCATGTTCAAGTTTCAGGCACTGCATATTTACCCTCTACTGGTTATCTTGTAGACCAAAGGAAACTTTGGCCATGCTTATCTTGTAGACGAAAGGACACCAGACTACCGGATTATAGTTCAAACATAGTGCACCTTGGTTGCCAACTCTAGATATGCAGAACCATGTGTGGCATATCTCTACCGGAAAATTGAGCCCACCAACAGATAAACAGAGATATCAATTGTTCTACCAGAGTACAGTTATGGCTGCTACCAGAAGATGACAAAGCAACAATCAGCCAGGACTATCTGACTTGGGAAATCCTGCTGGGTATCTTATTACTGCATGCAATTTGTATATCACAGTTATGTCAGTTTATCTAGCACCTTTAATGGAGTTCATGGTAGTTTCTTTGTCTTGGGAACATAGTAGTAGAAGTAGGGCTCTAACCCTTGGAGCTGTTTTTGTAAAGTTAGATCCAAGCTTATTTGGCAATATTTGTTTTGTGTTTCCTCTTACATTTGTTGGCACTAGTACTCAAAATCCTAACAGGTCGTATAATGGGCATCTCAATATGTCATCTTGTTGTCCACAGAACATGTTTGTTAGAGAAGTTGTATGTTAGCTCATTTAGTGATTGAGATAATCCTCTTCAGCACCCTAAAGTTCCTTGACAGATATTTACCAATTGTGCAGTAATATTTGCCACGCGAGTAAACAGATTCTGTCCGCCAGTTGTTGGGAGAGAACTGAAAAGCCCATGCCGTCATGCTCTGCGAGACGCTTGACCGTTTCATCCCAGAGATCAGCTTGCTAATGGGGCTGCATGCATTGTGCAACCACGTTTAGTATGTGTGGGAAGTGGATAGCTCTATGGACAGATGAAACTGCTACCACATTGTTATCGTTAACAGCAGGACAGATGGAACTTTGGAAGAATTGTATAGGTAGGACCAATGAATGAATAATACTAGTAAACAACAGCAGTACAGCACTACGCAGTTTCGAACATTAAGAGATTGGAGTACCTTATCCTTATGTTGCTAGTTTCAGCATCAGAGCTAATGTCTGCGGCACTTGCAGTGTCCTCCACCAAAGCAGTGGCGCTTCCGGATGTTGGCCAACGGCCATATGGCGCCCACTGGATAGTGCCCTCAACCAAATCAGTGCCACATGCTGATTGGCCACTACATATGGTGCCGACTGGATAACCATTCTCAAACTCCTGAACACTCTAACTAGGCTCTTTTAAGGCCGATTGTGATCCGGAGAGACCTGCCAGCGGCCAGAATGTTGATAAAGTGTTGGCACCAAGCGTAAAATAGTTGCAACGGATATAATATGATCAGGAGTGGCAGCATTCTCTTTTAAACCAGCAAGTGCCTCTTTCTCGATGTCTCGAATTCCTATGCGTCTATGCCTCATGTTTTTCTTCTTTTCCAGTTCTCTCATCAACTGACACTGATATGTTCAGTAAAAGGAGAGACCCTATCAAGGTGGTATCACTGCTGGAAACTCGAATTGCCCTATGGATGTCTCAAATTGCGATTATTCTACCGGTTCCAAAATATCCCGATAGAAAAATGCGAAAACCCACAGAATAATTGTATAATTTTTCTGTGCATGACAATACACATATGGAAAAAATCAGCACTCATAGAAAAATGCATACAAAAAAATATATGCACACACAGGAAAAATGTTATTATTCTGTCGGTCATTTTAAAACCCACAGAAAAACATACACACGCACGGAAAAATTCAAACGGCCACTAGGATTTGGCATTCGCGCTCTCCGTTTCGGCGTTCGCACTTTCGATTTCGGTGTTCGCGCGTTCTCGTGAAAAGAAAATACTTTAATTAATAAAATAAATAGAAAAACAAAGAAGTCCTAACCCTAACCCTCCGGCCGCCGCCCCCAAACACCCTCGCACGCATGTACTCGCGGACTCGCCCGCTCGGCTCCTCATGCATGCACGCACATGTTGCACCACCGCCGCAGCTACGCATGCACGCCCGCCCCGCCGCCGCAGCAGCTCCGCACCTATGCCGTCCGCCGCAACCAGGTAGGCAGCCTCTAGATCCTCGCCTCCGTAAGCTCCCCGCCGGCTGCCATCACCGATTCGGCGCCCTCGCTCTCCCCAGCCCGCCACTGGGCGCTAGCCATTGGGTGCCAGCCGCTGGCCATGGGTGCTCCAGGGCGCGTCTCCAGGCCCTCCACCGGCTGTATAGGGTCGCGGGACCTTCCTCTCCACTGCTCGTCCTCTCCCGGTCGGTCTCCCCCGCCCCTGCTCTTCCATCCTCCAGATCTGGCCACCAGTGCACTGCACTTTGGTCAAGGTACACTTCTCACTTCATTGATTCTATTTTTTGTATGAGATGTTGGTTTATCTGAGTGTCCACTTGTATGAATTTTCGGTTGAAGCATGCTTCCCTCAAGATTTGGTCACCGGTGCTGTCTGCTTCAATTCTGAATCGAGTTTTCAGGTTATCTGTTTCTCCACTAAAAATGTATGGATAAGTAAAGCTTGTTTTCCTTGTCTATTTAGAGTATCTATTATTCTTATTGATAATTTCATGACATGTACCTATTCAGTACCTATAGGCAGCATATCAGCCATAGTGGCCTCACTAATAGTATGAAAAAAATTTACTGGAAATTTTAATCTCATGTCCCTGGTGTACTGCAGTAAAGATTTTGGGCTAAGCAAGGACTGAAGGTTCCTATTGGAGGTAGACAGTGAAGAGTTGTTGAGTACTTGTGAGATTCAAGGTACACTTTTTTCTTCACTAGTTTTATTTGTTGTATGATGATGTTGTTATTCTACATTTTATTTATGTGCCCACTTGTCTAAGTTTGGAATGTCTGTCCTTGCACCAAAAATAATTGAGCTTCCTTTGTTGTGATATCTAATATATTAATATTTCAAACAGAACTAGTTAATATGTCAAACCAAACATGGATGTATAATGGTTGGCAACGTGGCAAAGCTCCCTCAAATGAATGGATTGATGGAACCAATGAATTTTTGAATAGTGCATTTTCAATTCCTGGTGTAGCGGAAAATGATACTATTAAGTGTCCTTGTGCACAATGTCAGAACTACTTTAGGCATATAAGATATACTATAGAGATGCATTTGTGTAGGCATGGTTTTAAGGAAGGCTATGAAACTTGGACTGAGCATGGTGAGGGGCTGATTTCACATGATGAATATGGTGGCGTGGGAAATAGAGAGGGCACTGATGAAGTTGATCAGATGGATCAAATGTTGGTTGACCTTGCTGGGCACCATCCACCTATATTGGATGCTGAACCAACAGCATATGCCAAAGCTTTCTATAGGATGGCTGCTAGTGCAGATGAGTTGGTGCTACTGTTTCTATATAATTATTGTATCCAATTTGCTACATGGGTAAGTGTATTTATTCTGTCGGTGGTCTGTTAACGCCCCATTTTTCTGTGCATTCACCTTTAACAGACAGAAAAATACAATTTTCCTGTGAGTGCACCTCTGCAACTCTAACGAGACAAATGTACCGAAAAAATCATTTTTTCTGTCGGTTTTTCTTTTTTCTGTGAGGATTAACACATGAAAAAATTATTTTTAATCTGGGCGAACTCAATTTTTCTGTGCGTGTGAGACCCACAGAAAAATTGTTTCTGACGGCGAACCCACGGAAAAATTCAATTTTTCTATCATTCTATTTCTGTAGGTTATTTTATGACACTACACGGGCTCGAGTTACTCCGAGAAAAAACTCACGGACTCTCTCGCCCCACCTCCACCACCGTTGCATCGATGGGGGCGCCATCACCAATGTGGCTGCCATCCCCAACGCCGTGCCTGCCATCCCCACCGCTGCAGCTGCCGTCCTTGCTGCCGCCGCGGCCATCCTCACCGAGAGGGCATCCATCCCTGATGCGCGGTTGTCCGGGTTGCCGCCTTGCTGCACACAGATCTGCTCCCTCATGTCCGGTAAGCCTCTCAGCTCTGCTCTCCTTGTGGCGCTGCTGATTCCCAAATCCCAAATCTCCTCTCCTCAAACCAGCTACCCCAGCAATATTGTGAAGTTATTGTGAATTATGTGCTGATAGAGGGAGCCACTATTGCTGCTAAGAGAGGGAGCTGTCGCCACTGTTGAGAGAGGGAGGCGGGTGAGGGAGCTGCAGGTATGTCGATGGGGAACCCTACGGGCCCCCCATGGACCATACTGCAGGGAGGTAGACCTTGGTAACAAGGCTTACAGCCCAATCGCCAAGAAGAACGCGGAGCAAAGCAACGTGCAAAACCAAAACTCTAACGCAAACTATACAAGGAAAGGCGCCCGAAGCGTAGCTTAGGACTCTGACCTTGTATCCGAATAGGACACAAACAACGCCTCTCAGCGCCTGGACTATAAAGGGCTGGTGAGGGTACCCATTGTAAAAACGAACGCATACCCGATACTCAAAGCAATACAACGCAAACAGGCTAACGCCAAAACTGGACGTAAGGTTATTACTCGACCAAGTTGAGGGCCTGAACCAGTATAAATCGTGAGTCTCTTTGCGTAACCGCCGAATTCCACTATTCGCCGAAGCCCGAACAACTGTCCCGGGTACCCCCGTGGTAGGCTATCGGTGGTAAAACATCGACAGCTGGCGCGCCAGGTAGGGGCTTTTGATGAATTTTTTCTTGAGAGATCGATGGACCTCAACCTCAAGATGACCTTTTCGGCGGGAACAACCTTTGTCTTCGGATCCTGGATCTGCAAGGCTGATGGCGATGGCAAGCTTCGTACCTGTCTCCGAGAAGAAAAAGCATTCGATGATGAAGTTCAATACAAACTCGCCGAGAAGATGACGAAACTCTCAACTTCGGATACAACTCGGAATAAGTAAGAAAGCGGATACGAAACCGACTCTGAAAAAGAGATACAACCTGATTCCAAGACAATCTTCATGGCACAAGAGCCAAGCCTAATTGGACTCGGAGACACACCAACGATCGCGAAGGGATACGACCCGTACAACTCAAAGAAGAACTTGGGAACTTACGGACTACGCAACGCGGCATCAGTCTATCAACACTTTACCCAAAAACAAGATGAACTTAGCAAGAAGGGATGATCATGACAGTGACCCCGCAAGATTGTGTGGTGCATTGGCTAGGTTATTTCACCTCAAGCAAAGTTCAGACTGGCACGCGCGTTGAAGAACTACCTTATCAAGAGGGAAAAGAACTCGGATCCAGTTCAGAAGCTACAGACAGCTCAACCAACACAAAGGATGGAATACCGTACAAGAAGAGCTCGGAAGAGGTATAATGTATACATGGCGGAGCAGTTAGAACAACCTTTGGAACCACCATAGATACCAGATATAAAATCTTCAGATGAATCAGAAGGCAACATCTCGCTAGATGAGAAAAGTGACAACAACGAAAATGATGAGCAAAGACTAGCAAGGCTAAAGAACAAATTGAAAGCTAGAAGGAGGAACCGGGCTAAACAAAGGAAGCATGTCTAGAATAAATACAAAGTGGAGCTAACGGAATACAACAGAAAGAAGGCGGAAAAAGAAGCCACAAAAAATACAAAAAGGGAAAGAATTGAAGAGTTAACAAAGGAGTTGTACACCCTCATGAATAACGGGAAAGCAAAGGAAGACCAGAAGAAAGAAGTCGGGGGATCAAAAAAACAACTCAACGAAGAAATTCCACAGGAGCCACAAAGGGAGCAGCCACCCAAAAAATCGAATTTTCAAAGGATAGGACTAGTAGAAAGTGCTGATATCAATGGAAGGAAGGAACACTACTCAAAGCAACAAGAAAGAGAAACCAGAATTGAGCCAGCGCTACCAAGAAATATCAAGAAGATTTGACAAAGAAGATGACTACGGAGAGTCTGAGTTAAAAGAAGACAGGTCTTATTATAGAAGGGCAAGATCGCCAGATTATGGAAGAACGGAACCATACGACAGATTCCCTTGTTTCGCAGGAAGACTACAAACTTTAAAGCTACCGCACAAGTTTAAACCAGCAAATCATTCCAAGTATGATGGCAAAGTCGAACCAAGACAATGGCTAAGGGTTTACTCCCAATCTATTGAATTAGCTGGAGGAGACGACGACATCAAGACTCTATTCTTCCCAATGGCCCTCGAAGCAATGCCGCTACAATGGTTTGACAAATTGAGGCCAAGATCAATCAGGTATTGGGAAGACTTGCAAGAAGCTTTCTGCAACAACTTTGTAGGCATTATTACCCATCCAATGACTGCTGCCTAATTGAAAGGAGTAAAGCAAAGGAGAGGAGAAAGTCTAAGGGAATACTATAGAAGATTTGGAGAATTCAGGGCTCAAGTCCATGACATTACTGATAGGGAGGTGATAGAGGCCTTTGCAGAAGGAATCTGGGCAAACTGGAAATACAAGGACTATTTCAATGAGAACCCAAGAACAAATGAAGACTTCAAGAGGGTTGTTGAGAAGCTAATTTCGTCAGAAGAAAGAACTCGGCACAGATTTGCTAGGGACAACCCAGAGAATAGAAGACCCGATTACAGACAGCAAGACAAAAGACCAAGGCAAGACAATATGGTGGCAACCACAGACAACAAAAGAAGATACAATGGCAACGGCAATGATAGCAATGGTAGCAATCACAGTGGCAACTACAACAATAGCAACAATCGTAACAACAGCGGTTACAACAGTAATAGCAACTATTAGAGTAACAACTACCGAGGAAGAGCGCCGAAAAACATAGAAAACATGCCGTGTCACATACACCCAGGGGCTAGACACAAGTTAGTTGAATGCAGCACTTTTCAGCGGCAATTCATTAAGAGAGAAAACAGGAATCAAAACAACTTGGGGCCAAAGCAAGAAGAATCCAAGGAGGAAAAGAGAGCTGAAAGAGATTATCAAGAACCCCAATGCCAATTAGCGGTGATATTTTCAGGTGTTCCTAACACACGAAGCAAAAGACGAGAAACTAGCTCACAGAGCCATCATGGCAGCTGAACCAGCCATCCCAAGATATCTAGATTGGTCAGAGTACCCCATCCACTTCATAAGAGAAGACCAATGGACTAGTGCAGCAAACGCAGGATGCTACCTGCTGGTATTGAGTTCGACTATCGTAGGAGTAGTAGTAACTAAAGTACTCATCGATGGAGGAGCCAGACTTAACATAATTTTCGCAGATACTCTCAAAAGGATGAATCTGGATTATGAAGGTCTAATGACACCCACAAGCACACCATTCTATGGAATAGTACCCAGCAGAGCAGCTATGCCCCTCGGACAGATAACCCTACCCATCACCTTTGGCACACCAGACAAATATCGGACGAAATTCATCAAATTCGAAGTTGCAGAATTTGAATCATGCTACCACGCAATACTTGGGAGACCAGCTTTAACAAAATACATGGCAGTACCACATTATCCATACCTACTGCTCAAGATGCCAACAACAAAGGGCGTATTATCATTGAAAGGAGATCTAAAGAAAGCACATGATTGCGATGTACAAGCAGAACAAATATCCGAAAGATTACAAGATATAAAGGAAGGAAAGGAGATTGCAATGCTGGCCAACGAAATGAACCCAGATGAGATTAAGATACCGGCTAAGAAGCCAAGCAACTTCACACCACCAAAAGAAGCCGCTACCAAGACTATTGACCTACTGACTGGTGATCCGGAGAAGACGGCAATCATCAGTGCAAATCTCGACCCTAAATAGGAACTCGCGCTCACCAACTTTCTTTGGGACAACAAAGATATTTTCGCTTAAAAGCCAGCATACATGCCAGGGGTCCCAAGGGAGTTGGCTGAGCACAAAATTGATGTGAACAAAGGGTCCAAACCCGTTAAGCAGAAGTTACGAAGATTTGCTCTAGATAGAAAAGCAGCAATCAAATAAGAGATCACCAAGCTCATGGCAGTAGGATTCATCAGAGAAATAATCAACCCGGATTGGCTTGCCAACCCGGTCCTAGTAGAGAAGAAGAATTCAAAAGAATGGCGCATGTGCATCGACTACACAGATCTCAACAAACATTGCTCAAAAGATCCATATGTCCCACTAAGGATTGATCAAATCATCGACTCGACAGTAGGATCAGCTCTGTTATCCTTTCTAGATTGCTATTCAAGCTATCATCAAATATCCTTAAGAGAAGAAGACCAAAGTAAGACTTCATTCATTACACCCTTTGGGGCATATTGCTATAAATCAATGCCTTTTAGGCTAAAAAATGCAGGGGCAACATATCAAAGAGCAATTCAAACTTGCTTGGGGAGTCAAGTCAGAAGAAATGCAGAAGCATACATTGATGATGTAGTAATCAAGACAAAAGAACCCGGATCATTGATAGAAGACCTCGAGGAGACTTTCAAGAATCTAAAAGCATGGCAGTGGAAGCTAAACCCCACAAAGTGTGTTTTTGGGGTACCATCAGGACAACTACTTCGGGTTTCTAGTCAGTAACCGAGGAATTGAAGCAAGTACAAAGCAGGTTAAAGCCATCATGGATATGAAACCTCCAAAGAAAGTTAAAGACATACAAAAGCTTACAGGATGCATGGCAACACTCAACAGATTCATCTCCTGACTAGGAGAAAAAGGGCTACCTTTCTTCAAATTATTGAAAAAGGCAGGAAATTTTGAATGGACAGAAGAGGCAGAAGAAGCATTCCAAAAGTTAAAAGAATACTTGGCATCATCACCAGTAATGACACCACCAAAAGACAAAGAGGACATGATGCTATACATTACAGCAACCAAGAACGTTGTCAGCACAGCAATTGTGGTTGAGAGAGAAGAACCTAGACACGCATACAAAATGCAAAGACCAGTCTATTACATAAGCAAAGTACTAACATAATCAAAAGTGAGATACCCACACGTGCAAAAACTACTTTATGCAGTGTTGATATCATCAAGAAAGCTGAGACATTATTTCCATGAACACAAGATTACAGTGGTAACCAATTTTCCACTTCAAGACATTCTATGCAACAAAGATGCAATAGGTCGGATATCAAAATGGGCAGTAGAACTCGGTGCTCTCAACCTAGACTTCAAACCAAGAACAGCAATCAAATCTCAAGCATTATCCGACTTCATTGCTGAATGGACAGAAATCAGTCAAAAAGAACCCGAACCAATACTTGATCATTGGAAAATGTATTTTGATGGTTCCCTAAAGTTAGGAGGAGCTAGAGCAGGAGTACTATTCATATCACCAGAAGGGAGACAGTTAAAATATGTGCTACAAATACTTTGGCAGGCAACTAACAATGAGGTAGAATACGAAGCATTAATACACGGTCTAAGAGTTGCAAGCTCACTTGGGATCAAAAGACTACTTGTCTATGGTGATTCAGCTGTAGTAATCAATCAAGTCAACAAGGATTGGGATTGTACAAAAGATAATATGGATGCGTACTATGCAGAAGTCAGAAAATTGGAGAAAAAATTCCAAGGGCTCAAAATCCATCATGTACTAAGAGATTCCAACGTTGTAGCAGATGTGCTAGCCAAATTAGGATCAGATAGAGCAAAAGTCCCACCCGGTATATTTGTGGAAGAACTCACAGCCCCATCCATCAAACAACTCAGAAACACAGAAAAAAGAAGGAGAGAACAATGGAAATAGATCAAGCAGAAGAACCAGACTAGTCAAGACAAATCATGGTCATACAAAGTGATTGGAGACAAACATACATTGATTTTATCAAAGAGAAGAAACTACCCGAAGACAAAGTAGAAGCAACTCGGGTTGTACGAAGAAGCAAAAACTACATTCTGGTGGGGGATAAACTATACAAAAGAGCAGCATCATCAGGAGTACTGCTTAAATGTGTTCCAACAGATAAAGGAAAAGAAATCTTGGACAAAATCCACTCAGGATGCTGTGGAAATCATGCAGCCTCTAGGACACTAGTCGGTAAAGCATTCAGAACCGGTTTCTATTGGCCAACAGCACTCAAAGATGCAGAAGAGCTCATCAGAACATGCAAGAATTGCCAAATGTTTGCTAGGCAATCACATGTGCCGGCTCACAACTTAATATGCATACCGCCGGCTTGGCCATTCTCATGCTAGGGGCTGGATCAAGTCGGACCACTCAAAAAAGTAAAAGAAGGCTTCGAATACATATTTGTAGCAATCGACAAATTTACAAAGTGGATTGAATACAAACCTTTGGTCAAATATAGTGTAGAAAAGGCAGTGGAATTCATACAAGACATCATGCATAGGTTCGGCATGCCCAACAGAATAATCACAGATCTTGGTTCACCATTTATAGCAAGAGAATTCCAATACTAGGCAAGAGATTGTGGGATAGAAATCGACTTTGCATCAGTAGCACACCCGCAGGCCAATGGACAAGTCGAAAGAGCAAATGGACTCATATTACAAGGTTTAAAACCAAGATTATATGAAGATTTGAAAGATTATGGTGGAAAATGGATCGATGAATTACCAAAAGTAGTATGGGGTCTAAGAACCCAGATCAGCAGAGCAACTGGATACTCACCGTTCTTTCTGGTCTACGGATCAGAGGCAGTACTACCAGCCGACTTAATATGGCTATCTCCAAGAATAGAACAATATGAAGAAGGCGAAGCAGAAGAAACAAGGCAGTTAGAAATTGATTCAATAGAAGAAATAAGAGACAGTGCAATCATACAAAATCCAAGATATCAGCAAGGGTTACGAAGACATTATGACAAAAGTACTCAACCCCGATCACTAAAGCCAGGGGACTTAGTACTACGACTAATCCAGAAGAAAGATGGACGACACAAATTACTCAGTCCATGGGAAGGACCCTTCATCGTGAAGACAGCAACAGGACCCGGCACATACGAGTTGATGACTCCAGATGAAATACCTGTAAAGAACACTTGGCATATCAGCCAGCTCAAAAGATTCTACAATTAAGTACAACAGATTGTACTCAAGTTTCAAGAGAAATAAAACAGAGATTCTTCAAGAAGAACAGCTTCAAATATGAGCCCTGTCCAATGGACAGAACCAACCCGTAATCAGGTTGGGGAAAAAGGGGTTTCCCTATTAACAGCCAACCCAGAAACGGTTGCGCTACATGGGCAATCTTGTCACTCAACCATATGTAGATGGTCTGACTAATGGCCAATGGCCAAATAGCTTCTTGGGTAAGGAGACCCAAGCTAGCATTTGTCACTCTACCATAAAGAGATGGTACGACTAATAGCCCTGTCCAACGGACAGAACCAACCCGTAATCAGGTTGGGGAAAAAGGGGCAGCCCTGCAAATAGCTCAACTCGGAAACGGTTGTTGCTATACGGGCGCAATCGCTTACCCCAAGAGCTGGTACGATTGCTTACTTACCCTGCAAACAGCCAACCCGGAAACGGTTGTGCTATATGGGTCCGGTCGCCTACCCCAAGAGTGGTACGATCGACTACTTCGCCCAAGAAGCGGCACAAACACTCCAACAACCCGGTCGCCTACCCCAAGAGTGGTACGATCAACTACTTCGCCCAGAAAGGGGACACAAGGACTCCAACAACTCGGTCGCCTACCCCAAGAGTGGCACGATCGATTACGTTGCCCAAGGAGGGGCACAAACACTCCAACAACTCAATCATCTACCCCAAGAGTGGTACAATCGACTACTTCGATCAAAGAGCGGCACAAACACTCCAAACAACTCGGTCGCCGACCCAAAGAGCGAAACAAGCTATGGCAAAGCAGAAAAAAGCCACAAGGAAAGACACGGCGAAACTTGTCCATATTATTCAAAGACATCTAAGAAGAAAAGAAAGACAGGACGAAGCCTGCTCACATCTTAAAAATTCAGAGACAAAGTATATTACAAGGACATCAAAAGAAGGTTGACTTTTGACATCTGCTCAAGAAGACAGAAGAGAAGGAGGAAGTACATTCATTTGATCAAAAATTTGGTCTGATAGACCACTAAGCTATACTTTGGCCTCCTCCCAGTGTCTTGAAAACTCAGCCATTACAGAAGCTTCAGTAATCCGCTCAAAAGGAGCATCAGGGGCAACAACCCAGACATACGAAACCACATTGTTGATGCACCGGTAAAAGCCACCCTTCACAAAATCATAAAACCAGGAAAAAAGCACCGGTAATCCCTGCTCGGAAAAGACCTGAAGGAACAAGAAGAAATTCCCAGAACTCCACCATGAAGTACTTAGAGGCTTATTAATCTCAAGATCGTCGATCCTAAGTCTTTTCAGTACTAGCAAGAACATGAAGTCTGACAAAACAACAATTTATACCGAGTTGTTTGCACGAGAGCTAGACAAAGCACTCGAAAACAATTTGTTAGGACAATGATCTACAAATACTGAGTTGTTTGCACGAGAGCCAGACAAAGCACTCGAAGACAGTCTCTCAAGACGACATTCTACACATACCGAGTTGTTTACATGGTGCAAACGAAAGCCAGACAAAGCACTCCACCTATCAAAGAGTCATTTCACGACAAATGGAAACAACTCGTCTACTCAAAGCTACGGATACGTACCACGAAGCAACTGCTCGGAAGAAATCCTGATCACTCACACAATTCGTCTGATGAATAAGTAAAGCAGAGACATCCACACAGAGAAACAAAAGAAGCCACATCAAAAGAAAAGGAAAAGAGAAATTGGGGAAACAAAGTTTATGATGATCATAGAAGAACACGACTACTAAATACGTCAAATCACCAAGATAAATCTATGACCGGACAATCTGCCCTTCGATATCCTTTACGCCAACATCAAAGCGAGGGCTAATGACAACGCATCCAGCCATCATCAGTTCCTTGCCGGAGACCCGCTACCCACAGATTCGACATCATCGTCATCTTTGACAGCAAGGGCGCCCCAGTCGACTTCGTCTTTGGCGGCGAGCGCCTCCCAATCAACCTCATCTTCACTGTCACTACTAAGGATGATCAAATCTGCCCTTGTTGAAGTAGCGTCAGCAGCAGAGAGGGGGACAAGAGTGACCACAGGAGCAGCCGAGGGATCCTCCTTCTTCTACAGAGGGACAACCGGCGCTGATGTCCCAACAAGGGGAGCCTTCCCCACCACCGGAGGGGCTGGCAATGAAGGCGACGACGAAGACCATCCGCTCGACGACTCCGCCATGGCCGTCCTCGGAGAGCGAACAAGCGAAGAACATGACACCTTACGGACACTCTGCCTATGGATGAACTTCTTCTTCGTCATTGTGGCTATGGCGAAACAATTGCGGAGTGGCCAGTTAAATAGAAACCAAATCGCCATCCCAGGCAGTTCAACAGCCTCCTCGAGATAAGGATGGAGTTAAAACTTTCTTCATAAAAGGTTAAGTGCGGAGTTAATTCCTTCATCAAAACCAATATGGCGATTCGGCTTCTACCGTCAACCATGCGACGATCCATTTACTGGCACAGCTAAAATGATGGAAGACACAAATCTACACAATGGTACAATCCAACGGGCAGATTTCAGATTTATCCATCCAGCACCACGGCAGAGTTTTCAGATTACTACAAGAACAACCCATCAACCATAAAGAAACGAAGGGCCACCTCGCAAGGAACAAAAGAACCCGGTTATTAAAGAAAGAACTCGGGAGCCTCATGAATAACCAGGATTACAGCAAAAAAATGAATGACAAATCTGAAGACAAGATTATTTCCATTACAAATGGCTTCAAAAATAGAAGATTACACATCTTACAAGACCCAATGAACTCGGCACTACGACAAGCAAGGTAGCAAAAAGGAGCCCGGACACAACTTGGCTCTGGAATGACTATGTGCTCCAATTTGCTACTCGGTAGAACAAACCGCGCTCGGCTACACTATTTTCTTCAAAGGACGGACGTAGTGCATCCAAGGCGGAAATCAGCAGCACGGCAGGACAACATAGACCAAGGGAAGTCGGCAGGCATCTATCTACCCAAGCCCGACGTGATGCAGGATCAGGTGTTGATCTGCACCGGACAGTCTCAAGACAGACGGCGAGGATCAACCCAGAACTGCAGGATGAAGGAACGAAGCCCACATCACAAGACTTCCTCCAACTACCACCACGTACTTCCAAGTACAATGCCGCTGCGGGATTAGTCTACCTCTAATCCCTATCACAAGACTTCCTCCAGCTACAACAAAATGTACAAGAACTACAAAATAAGTCTGGGGGCTGCTCTACTTCACACACTATCATATTAATAACTACAAAGACTTCAGAACAGGCAACAAAAGGCTCGATGAATCAAAACAGCACTCCGGAAGGGCATTTATAGGCAAAAGAAGCGGTGCACATGGACTAGGAGCACCAATAGAAGAAATCTAACAAAGGACACAATGAAAAGATAGAATTCAATGAAAGAGGACTCTGGCGTGAAAGAACGGCACTCAAGGACAAGCATATCCAAGAGAATATTCCACAAGCAACAATACAACCTGTGAAGACATGCATTGAATTCTCCAACAACCAGAATGACAACAGCAATAAGTAACCGAACAAACAACTCGGAGACGTATGAAGGATCACATACAAAATTACAATGTCAAAGGATTACAGTCAAAAAAGAACTCGGACAGAGAAAAATTATACATCTCATTGATCGAAGACAAATACAAAGGTTACAGACGTCCAAACAGGACCGGATGAACTCAGACATAAGATAGAGGCAAGACTCTTAAATATTGCAACAAGGAACCCAGTGGCGGCAGCAGCGGCAGCCCGGACGCAGAAGAACAGATAGAGCAGCATGTTCATTACCAAGCAAGCATAAGCCCGGGGGCTGCTCAACCTCACACACCAGCATATCTACGAATGAAGAAAGAATTGAAGAAGAAATTTCCTACTCAAGGAAGAACCACAACCACCAAAGAAGGTATTTATAGCAAACCAGAGGTAAACAAGGCTAAAGATCACAAGAAAGAAAGAGGAAAAGAACAAAAGAGCAAAGCAACAAAGGCGAATAGTACCCAAAAGCAAGATTCCTGACAAAAAGTAAAAGAAGACGCTCACTCATGGCTATACAAGACCCATCCGTGACCAGCAAAAGACAAAGATCAAAGGAGTACAAATCGAGACCCTTCTTCTGGCTTCTTTTCAACAGAAAAGAACCCGGAGAAGGCTCGGGGGCTGTAAGTACCTACCACAGAAAAACATATTTTCAAATTTTTTGACCCTCGAGCTTTTTGTACCAAAAAACAGAAGGCTCGGGGGCTACACTCAATGAGTGTAATTTTTGCAAAATTGCACTCGCTGCACTCAAAGGAAAAAGAACCCGGAGGACATCAAGCAAAAGTGCACATCAGCCAAAAGAAGAATAAAAAAAAGACCATCTCAAGATTTCACTTCAAGGACCCGGATCAAGACTACAACAACTCGGCCCTTGAAGCTCAATCATGAAATGCTCGGGGGCTTGTCGATGGGGAACCCTACGGGCCCCCCCATGGACCATACTGCAGGGAGGTAGACCTTGGTAACAAGGCTTACAGCCCAATCGCCAAGAAGAACGCGGAGCAAAGCAACGTGCAAAACCGAAACTCCAACGCAAACTATACAAGGAAAGGCGCCCGAAGCGTAGCTTAGGACTCTGACCTTGTATCCGAATAGGACACAAACAACGCCTCTCAGCGCCTGGACTATAAAGGGCTGGTGAGGGTACCCATTGTAAAAACGAACGCATACCCTAATACTCAAAGCAATACAACGCAAACAGGCTAACGCCAAAACTGGACGTAAGGTTATTACTCGACCAAGTCGAGGGCCTGAACCAGTATAAATCGTGAGTCTCTTTGCGTAACCGCCGAATTCCGCTATTCGCCGAAGCCCGAACAACTGTCCCGGGTACCCCCGTAGCAGGCTATCGGTGGTAAAACATCGACAAGGTACAACTCTCACCACTGAGGGAGGGCGCGGTGAGGGAGGAAGGGAGTGAGATAGAGATAGTCGGGTGGGTAGATGGCGGATGGAGAAGGACCAAGTGAGAGAGAGAGATAGATAGTTTCTGACGGCGAACCCACGAAAAAATTCAATTTTTCTGTCATTCTGTTTCTGTGGGTTATTTTCTGACGGTACACTATCAGAAAAATATTTTTCCGTGGGTATTCGCATTTTTCCGTGGGTTTTTGCACACACAGAAAAAATCGAGTTTCCAGCTTTATTTGTGCAGAGATAGTATTGTATAGGCAAATGTGATGCCCTATTTATACTGGCATCCCTATCGGTTTTATTGATTGGTAGGTAACTAATTTGTGTCTAATTTATGAGAAATATTTGTGGTGATTGGAAAAGATGTGGGCCATCCATCAAGATAGAATGAATGGTAAAAATACAGAGGTACTGAAAGTACTTTAATCAAATAGGTGGGGATACTACTAAAAAGGGTGCGACCAATGTCCATATATTATTGTGTTTATTAGTTTACCAAATTTGCTAAATCGGTTTTCTTCGGCAACATTTTAATTTATAGACGAGCGTCCAATGGCTCTGTTTATCAGCTACTACCTCTTTGTTGGATGAATATGAGTGGGTCACGCTCTTAAGGATTGATGAAAAAGTGGGTTGCATCCTCCACCGCCTTTCTTCTCTTGTCCAACCTCAATGCCGGTTCCTATACGCCACCACTCGGCTCCTTTGACCGGCCACTGCTCACTCCATCAAGCCTGTGCCATGTGTGACTAGGGTTCCCATGACGACATGGCATAGGACTACCCCGATGGTGATGACAGATTGGGCGTTTTTTTTTTAACAAGTCAGCAGGGAAGCTCCCTACCTAGCTATTTTTTTTCTTTTTCATATATGGGGGTACAGAAATACAATATGTACAGAGGTTACAAGGCAGCTAGTCCCAAAAATAAAAAAATGCAGATGTGTTGCCTATGCTTCAGCATATGAGTACCGAGTAGGCCACATTTCACTATTTTGTTTGCAAAAGTGCTGCTGCAATATAATGCTCGGTTGCAATCAATCACAGATGCGAGCTTGTGCCATACTAAAACATTTTGCTTTGACAGGAGAAATACAATGCTTCGTATCAAGCATTGAAATGGGAACTATTTGCACTTATTGATTTATCATCTAAGGGGCACAGATAGCTTGCCCCCGTATCGCTCTCTCCTCGAGGGGCAACTCAGGCGGCGCCTCCTTCGCCGCCGCCGGGCCCCATCACCATGCCTCGACTGTCCAGCCACCGCTGGAGTCCAACGTCGGAGTCCAGCGAAGGGCAAAGGACAGTAGGGGCTGGATTTTCTCCTCCCTCCTCCCTCTCTCTCCCGGAGGAGCTCCCGAGCACTATACCACAACCAACAATTAGCGTCGGACAACAGTCGCTGAAACAGAATATTAACAACCAACAATTGGTTGCCTACAAATTTCTAACGGAGCATCGGTCGCTATTTTTCATTGTACCGACCGATCATTGGTTGGTACATATATTAGTTGTGGCCTCGGAGCATCGGTCGGTAAAAATACATACTAGGGTCCAACAATCGGTCGCTATAGTCTAGTTTCATTTTGGCATTGTCAGCCCAACCCACTCGCGCACAAAGTAATTTTCGTGGCCCACATGTCAGACATAACACCCAAAACCCTATCTTGAGCACACCCATCGGCCACCCCAACAGCCGCCGCCAAGGGCTTGAGTTACTCCGAGAAAAAACTCACGGACTCTCTCGCCCGACCTCCACCACCGCTGCATCGATGGGGGCGCCATCACCATTGTGGCTGTCGTCCCCAATGCCATGGCTGCCATCCCCACCACTAAAGCCGTCCTCGCCGCCGCAGCTGCCGTCCTCGCTGCCGCCGCGGCCATCCTCACCGAGAGGGCATCCATCCCTGACGTGCGGTTGTCTGGGCTGCCGCCCTGCTGCACACAGATCCGCTCCCTCACATCCGGTAAGCCTCTCCACTCCGCCCTCCTTGTGGCGCTGCTGATTCCCAAATCCCAAATCTTCTCTCCGCTCCGCTCTGCTCTCCTCAAACCAGCTACCCTAGCAATATTGTGAAGTTATTGTGAATTATGTGCTGAAAGAGGGAGCCACTGTTGCTGCTAAGAGAGGGAGCCGCTGCCACTGTTGAGAGAGGGCCAACTCTCACCACTGAGGGAGGGGCGCGGTGAGGGAGGAAGGGAGTGAGATAGAGGTAGTCGGGTGGGTAGATCGCGGGTGGTGAAGGACCAAGTGAGAGAGAGACAAAGAGAGAGAGAGATAGTAGGTTAGGGTTTGTCTCATTTATATACTTAAGCCAGTTAGCTAGCCAAGATGTGATAGGTGCTTGTTACCGGGCTGGCCTCAGGAAGAGGCCCTGCCTCTGTTAATTGATTTATAGAGGTGGTCATTTATGGGGTGCCTCCATAAATGGTTCGTCTACCTCTGAAAATCCTTGTGCATTTTGGGGGACAAACACATTTTGTGCCCCACCTCCGTTAATCAGAGGCCTTGTCTCCTAAATCTGAATCTTTAGTAGTATGTGATGGCCAAATTGAGCTCTCCACCAATGAAACAGCAAGAGTCCCACAAATATTTACCTCTGTTTGCTGCAAGAGACACAGAGGTGGTGGCAATGAACATCGACGAACTCAGTAGGGCCTGGCGGGAGGACGATGAAACAAACTTAATTGACTAAGCCGACAAACCAAACAACCATGATAGAAAGACAGAGAGCACAACTCAACCGAGTTCGCCCGACATTGCTTCCATCTAGACCAACAACACTCAAGTGCTAGAACTATACTAGATGAGGGCGGGGCTGCCGTACCTTCCCCTTGCCGCCTGCAAGGCCACCGAAGGGAGCTGTAATGGTGGTGGGTGTTCTCTCATGTAGTGAAGTATTCACCTCATTTCTTCTTAAGGGCGACCTCTAGTCAACTCTTGCTGCTTGATTTATGTCTTCCACTTGGGCAGGAACTTGGGAAGCAAATTATATGGAATGAGTAGTGGGGAGTTGCGCTTATTTTTGTGTGTGTGTGTTTGATTCTGGGGCATACTGGGATGGGATGGACTCAACCCAGTTTGAGGGATGGGGTGGTCCTAGTTTGCTATTTGGTCATAGGGATTGGAAAGGAAATGAAATTTATTGTTTTTGATACCCTTATCTGTGGGGCCCACCTGCCAAGCTCTCTGTGCCTTATCTCATTCACCAAGGAAGTCGCCATTGCGCCCATGTGGGGCCATGTGGCAGCAACAA
Source organism: Miscanthus floridulus (assembly GCF_019320115.1). Taxonomy (NCBI): domain Eukaryota; kingdom Viridiplantae; phylum Streptophyta; class Magnoliopsida; order Poales; family Poaceae; genus Miscanthus; species Miscanthus floridulus. The sequence goes on along the minus strand of NC_089583.1, from coordinate 24,731,555 downwards.
TGGCATGGATTTGTGAGGGGGCGGCCATCCGGGTGGAGGTGGCGGCCGTGGCGTAGAGCCAAAAGCGACGTCTAGGGAACGAGCTGTTCGCTTGTGAGAGCAGAGCCGAGAGCGGCCTTGGCTCACTGTTGTGTTGTGGAGAGAGGAACTGGGTGCCAGACGACAGCCATGTTGTGGCCACGCTGTGATGGCAGCCATGGCACGGAACTGGGCGACGGCCACGGTGTGATGCTGCCGTGAACTGGGGGTCCACGTCTTCAAGCTCGCTGTGGAGAACCGCGACTTGCATCACCGCTACAATCTGCGTCGAGGAAGCACCACTCGCCCAACGCAACCCCCCCCCCCCCCCCCCCCCCCCCACCCCACGCTGCTGTCTCAACGCCCTCAGTAAAAATACCGGAGTCGTCGACGGGAGTTTGCATATCTCTACCTTGCTCTTTAGCTTCAGCATTTACATTAATTGTATTACTCCTTTTTGCGGTAGAGATAGCAACACACTAGCAAAACCGTAGTTGCACATTTAGATAGTTTATCTTTTGCATAAGTTTTGCTAAGGTTAGAAAAAGAGGCCATAGTTTAGAGTTAGAATTTTAAGTTGCCTAATTCACCCCCCCCCCCCCCTCTTAGGCATCACGGTCCCTTCAATTGGTATCAGAGCCGGTTGGCTCAATTTGGACCTTTGGCTTAACCACTGTTGAGCCGACGGCACTAACTTCCCATACTATAAAGCTAGAATGGCTTGCCACCTTGAGGCGGTTGATTTGGGTGTATGGAGAGTCACTCATGATGGGATGAAACCCATCAAGAATCCCAAAAACCCCACAAAGAGTGATGAAAAAGAAATGCACTTCAATGCTAGAGCTAAAAATTGCTTGTTTGAATCACTTAGTATGGATGTTTTTAACCAAGTATTCACTTTAAATATGGCACATGAAATTTGGTTAAAACTCCAAGAGCTCCATGATGGCACAAGCAATGTCCATGAGCAAAAACATTATCTAGCAAAGCAAAACTATGATTCCTTTACTATGAATGATGATGAGCTTGTTCGTGATATATATTCTCGATTGAATCTAATTATCAATGAGCTTCATTCTATAGGATTATTAAAGCTAGATGATGCGGACATCGTGAGGAAGATCATCTCCATGCTACCACAAAAGAAATATTCAAGCATCATCACCATCCTTCACAACATGGAGGACTTGAGCAACATGACCCCGGGCATAGTCATTGGCAAGTTAGTGGCATTTGAAATGTCACGTAAGATGGGTCAAGAAGAAGCTTATTCATCAAGCAAAGGCAAAGCTCTCGCTTGTAGCGAGAAAAAGAAGATGAAGGGCAAGCAAGTTGAGACAAGCTCAAGCTCAAGTTCCTCAAGTGAAGATGAAGAAGATGATGAGGACGACGATGATGATGATGATGATGATTCAAGTGATGATCAATCTTCCTCCTCCACCTCCAATCTTGATGAAGAATCAATCAAAGTGATCAACAAGGTGGAGAAGATGATCCAAAGGCTCAATGTCAAGGGTGTACCCATCCAAATTCAAGATTTCATTTTCTCAAATCAAAGAAATGAACAAAGAAAGAGAGGATGCTATGGATGCGGTGAGTTGGGGCACTTTGTGGAAGTTTGTCCAAACAAGCCCACACCCAAGATAAAGAAGAAGGCATGCAAGAACCAAGCCCTCACATCGATAAGATCATGGGATGATTCTTCAAGTGAAGAAGAACCTCATCACAAGAGGCGAGTCCACAAGTACTCATCATTAAGCTCTTCTTGTGTGTGCCTTATGGCATGAGGTAACGAAAGCTCTTCCTCTAGTGAGAGTCATAGTGATGATGATATGCCTTCTTATCATGAACTTGTGCAAGAAAATCTTAAATTTGCTAAAGCTTGCACTTGTCAACAAAAGAAGCTCAAAAGCTTAAAACAAAAGCTAGATAGTTCACAAAAAGCATACAAAACCTTGCTTGAACAATATGAGAACTTTGCTAATCTCAATGTTGAACTATCTACTAAAATTAAGAAACTTGAGGCTAGTGCAACAACAAATGCATGCACAATCAATGATGAGCAACTTGAAAAGAAAAATGAAAAATTAAAAGAAAAGTTAGTTAGCTCACAAGAAGCATATAATAGTTTGCTTGCTAAAATGGAAACCATGTGCAAACATTGTGATGAGCTAACTAATAAAGTTGCTAATCTTGAAGCCGTTAGCACAACCCCCACCAAGGCATCTAAAAGGAAAAGTTCTATCTTTAACATGTCTAAAAAGGATGCCTCTACTTCTTGTAATGATTTATGTTTAGACTCACCTTTGTGCAACCAAGTTTGTGTTGAGAAAGTTGTTGTAGATACATGCACACAAGAGGTTGCAAAGGAGAATGAGCAACTCAAGCAAGAAGTAGCTCGCCTCACCAAGGACTTGACTCAAGTGAAAGGCAAGGCGAAGCAAACCCAACTTCATCAAGATAACACTGTCAAGGGAGTGAAAAAGCTTGATGAAGGACAAACCATGGTTTGTTACGTGTGCCACAAGGAAGGTCACAAGTCCTATGAGTGCAAGATGAAGAATGGGGGAGGAGCAAAGAAGGAGAAAAAGCAAACAAGCAAGCTCTCCAACACCTACACCAACAAGGTGGACAAGAAGGCCTCCACACCTTATCTCTTGAAGAAGAAGAAAAATGACAAGGTGGTGGCCATCAAGGTGAACAAGCAAGCCAACAACAATGGGGTCAAACGCTTTTGGGTGCCAAAGGAAATCATTTCAAACATGAAGAGCACCAAGAAGGTTTGGATCCCGAAAGGGAAGTGAGAAGTCTGTCGGACTTCGGGGAATTTGGAGACTTGGCAAAGTTTGGGTGCATTTTATGGGGTGCATCATGATGGTCAAAGTCATTGCCAAGTGGGTTAGTGAATACTATGGACCCAAATTCCCCTTCCCATGTTAGGTAACTAGATGTCATTACTTTCAATTAGCATTCATTTCAATTGGTATTGTTTTTCAATTGATATACTTTTGAAGCATCTAGTTATCTTTCATGCCTATGTTTGCATTTACATGTTTAAATCTTTTGTAATGCATTCAATGGGTATATCATATGGTAGGCTTGCTCAATTTTTTTATCAACCCTTGGAGCAAACCTACATGGTTTAAAATCGCTTAGAAGCACGACACATAGCTTGTTTTATAATTTTTTTATCTAATATGTGCCAAAGTCCAAATTATAGATAATCTCTCCCGAATATCATTTTTGAAAATGATTCTCACATTCATGAGATGTCATCTTTCGAGTGGTATTTTGATTCTAAAATCAATGTGCATAATTCCTACATAATGTTCCACATTTGTGTGCACATATTTAGGGGGACCAATTCTACAACTTGGATGCTTTGAGACTAACACTTGTTCAAATGATATCAATTTTTCAAACCTACCACATGTGTAGTAGTCTCATTGTAAGGAAATTGGAGTCCTCGGAGTTAAGCATCATTCTTCAATTAGCATCATCATGTTGATTTCATTTCATATTTATATGCTTTCTCCACGCATTATATAGATTAAACTCGCTTGTATAATAAATTGCTAAGTATGCATATGCTTTGCTTTCTACCATATGTATGCATATATTTAGGGGGAGCTTAGTCTATATAATGTGAGAGTCAAATCTTGTGATCCATTTCACTCTACACACAAAGGATCATGAAATTTGACCCTCCCTTGTGCTACTAATGTCTTCCTTTTCGGTGTTTGATGCCAAAGGGGGAGAATTTGAAGGACCAAAGACAAGCATTCAGTTACAAGTAGTAATGGTCCGAGAAAGGGAGGAAAGTGAATTATGGGTTAGTCTAAGTAATGGGAGAATTTTTTTTAGAAAGCTAGGCTTTAATCCATAAATATCGCATGGGGACATTTGCAAGGGCAAGACAAGCTTTTAAATAAAGTTTTAATTGGTATATGTCAATTAGTATCATATAACCTTGCCCTTTGTATTGCATCCTAGCAGGTAGGTAGTTTTTAGCTTCCAAATTCTTATTATTTGCTTGCTTTGGTCGTGTTGGCATCAATCACCAAAAAGGGGGAGATTGTAAGGAAAATGAACCTTTGGCTCATTTACTTTGGATTTTGGTGTTTGATAACCAACACAACTAAATTGGACTAATGAATTTGCAAGTGTTTGTTTTGTAGTTCAATAGGGTGCAAGACGTAACTTGGACAAAGGCGATGTGATGATTCGATGATCAACACCTCAAGCAAGACATTAGGAGCACAAGAGAAGACCCAAGAGATCAAGCAAAGTCCAAGCATGAAGATTGGAACCAAGCCGTATGCAAGATCACGAAGAAATGAGCTCACTGTGGTGACCGGATGTAGGACCGGACGCTGGACAAGCAACCGAACGCTGCGACCGGACGCTGGGCAAGTGGCTCGGCAGACAGGCGATCGGACACTGGACCAGACGCTGGCAGCAACCAACCGGACGCAGGACAGCAGCGTCCGATCAAGTACAGAAAAGTTCCAGAGCGGCAAATCTATGACCAGACACGTCCGGTGGTAGGCGACTGGACGCTGGCCAGCGTCTGATCAGTATATTGCCGGCTCAATGGTCGGGACGACTAGACGCGTCTGGTCAGGACGATTCAGCATCCGATCAGTAGCAGTTTCGTGAGAATTCAACCCCAACGGCTACTTTCTCAGTGGGGCTTATAAATACAACCCCCAACCGACCATTTAAGTAGTGTAGAGCTAAGAAAACATACCAAGGGTGTTGATACACCATTTTAGTGATCTCCATATGCATAGTGCTTAGTGTTTTATTAGGTGATTAGCATAAGTGCTTTGCAAAGTGCTTAGGTTGATTAGACCACCGCTTATGCACTTGCTCTAGGTTTATGCCTAGTGTTTAGTGAGGTTTGCATACCTCTTGCCACCTCGTGCTTGCGAGCACAAGTGTTGTACATCGGAGAGGCATGAAGTCTTGTGAGATCACACCAACCGCGTTTGTGGTGTGGCCGCCACCGTGTACCGAAGGGAACAAGGCCCACGGCGTTTCGGCCGAAAGCTTGATAGTGAAGACAGCGAGGAGCATCCGGGAGAGGCTTGCCGGAAGGCACGTCGGAGACCCACTATATGCACTAACCGCATACTAGTAAGGGATGAAATGATCATGCACATTACAATGATACATTTGCTATCTTGGAGTAAAGGATAGTCACATGGAGTCTAATTCACTACTCCAATATCAATGTGAAGTCCAATTATAAGCTTGGTGAAGACCAATTATCATAGATAGAGTCCATTCTTCACCCATAAGAATTGAGAATCACTAATATGATCAAGTACACTATCATGATGTGGTAGACTTGCTTTATTCTTTGATCAATGCTTACATGAGAGAACTATTTGAAATACCACTTGAATTGCCATGACTACACTACAAGAGATGTGAGGTTCCATGACAATTGATGTCACAATATATAAAATTTGTGTCACATATTAGCATTTGTGACACCCGCATGACGAAAAAGCTGGTGTCAAAAACCATGCACCTTAAACTATGTTTTGTGTCATTTATATGTCCATGTCATAAATCTATGACTGTTGGTTTTGATGTCACAAAGTTTTATGACAATTGCTTATACGTCATTGCTTCTTACTACATACCACATAGTAGGCTGGCTATAATGGGAATTTACATTGAGAATACAAAATTATATATTCACATATGCATTCGAACAATATATTATACACATATCTTGCATTTCAGATAACATTTCTATTACAAATTCAGAACATCACTAGAAACAGTTCGCATAAGGTTCTCACAAAAACCAGAAAATAACAGTTATAAACAGGACCAGCACATAAGGTCCCCACATGAATTTCTCACAACTTGAGCTACAGCTTGGGTTGGAGTCTTTGCAACTTGCCCTTCTTGTGGTGGTTCAATAACGATGGCCTCCATTTGAGCCTAGCATACAAAAAAAGCAATTCAAGTTTGTCGCATCCCAAGTTTTGTTCATCATAGTACAAAATAAGAAAGAAAGATGGCACTCACAAACCAAACTAGTAACATACATGAGGTGCTACACAAGTCAGCGTTTTCACAAAAAATATCCAAATTATTGCTAAGAAACAAGACATTGTTTCAATCTGTAGAAGCATATAGACTGTTTAGAGAAAGACATACGACCAATAGAAAGCCATAAACTACCTTGAAGCATCTGAGGCATAGAACCAAAAGCAGGGATATATGAAACAGTTAAAATGAATAATGAAGGTGCACTTCTGTACTAGGGAATTTTAGTTACTACAACAGTGATAAAGAAATTTCTGTAATTAATGAAAAAAATATTGGACACTTCTGTACTAGGGAATTTTGGTTGCTACAGCAGAATAAAGAATTACTAACTGCTGCCCCTAGCTGCTACCATTTAAATAAGCTGCTGCTACCATTTGAGCCAGACACAAGTCATCTGACACATTCTTTTCCTCAAAGACAGAGTAACTCCTAATGCATGGTCTGAATTTTTTGATGCAAGCAACATATATGCAACTGTATTTTTTTGCTACGAACCACATATCAATCACTAGATCTCTTTTTAATTTAATTCTAACACAACTAGATATGACATAGATATATTAACTTTTACTAAACATAATATGTTACTACTGCTAGTTACACCTAGAACTTGAAAGGTATGGCAATCAAAACCTAATATCATTGTGCTAATATCCTACTCAACTCAGATCTACCACTGTAATCTCTCGTTCTTCCTCTTCTCTACTGACAACAAGAAGAGCAAGTCGCCAAGTCATAGTAAATTTCCTCACTGCATGGCTGATTGGTACAAATACATAAGCTAGGGATTTTTTTTAAAGAGATCCTAACCTCAGTAATCCATAGGTTTCCCTAAATCAATCACAAGCGCACCATGCAGATCATCCATAGCCTGAAAAATGGATCCAACAGGGGCAACTTAGTAGTAGTAATAGCACAGATCTCAGGGTCTCAGGTTAGGACAACAACTTGAGTTTGCAGTGTCATATAAATTCAGGAAAATAGGAAGACAAACTTATATCGCTGTCCTTGTTGGAGGAGATAAGATTCACAGGTGCTATCCTTACTGACACTAAAAGGCATTGGAATAAATGCAAACATTTCTAGTGGTCAGAGTGCTGCTTGTGCCGACATGCTGATTAGCATCTATTTATTATTTAATATGTGCAGACAATATGTATTCACAGCTTGTAAAAAAAATCAAACAACATGTTATCATCAATTAGTCACCCTCACACATCTTCTATTTTTTAATCAAATAATATCAGTATATATCACTAATTTCTGTTCAGGAAGTAACCTAAGGCAACCAATAGGTGTTGAGCATTAGCACATTGTGAAAGCAAGAAACAGTGTTGCTAGTCTGAAACAAGGATTAACACTAAGGTCACACTGAGCAGATTAGCTTCACAGGGTAGTACAACAGTTGCTCATCACACTGTTACGAAAGTACTAATAAACCATGGAACAGTAAGTATACATCACACACCATCTATCTCAGCATGGTCTAAGGGAGCCTCACTGCCATTTTGGAAGAGTTTTACCTTGAACTGAAAAAGGCAATTGAGGGTTGCAATGTTGCCTATGCCTATGCATATGGACCACTGCAGCTTTCACGCCTCGTGTCCAAATCCTGAAATGCAATGCTAGACTATCAACTTAACAAGATGAAAATCTGTGTAACATAATTTTAAACAGGTTACTCTACGGGGATGATTCATTTAGATAAGCAATTTCTGCATGAAGTATCCATGTTTCTTGTTTGAAAGCAATCATAACCTAACTACATATATCTCAGTTAGCCAGAGCACATTCCTAAATATACCTCTGTTGGCAAACCATGCAAACCAAGATCAATTGGCATAGATATGTAAATTATCTACAACTTTTATATTAACAAGATTCAGCCCAATTCTACCCCTAAACAGATAAATGAGTCAAGATCTCAAGATCCCTAACCCTAACCCTAGATCCCTAATTTGCAGCACATAACAAGATAGGCACAAAACCATTGGGGGAAAGAGCTCACCACGGCGATGCATGCCCGATCTGGATCTGCAGTGGTTGGAAGAGCACGACAGTGAGGGGAAGGGGGCAGCACGGACAACGTCACAGCCTCGCCAGGGTGTGGTCAGCCCAGACAGAGGCTCGGCGGCGGCATGGCTAGCGGTGGCCGGTGGCACGCAGCTGTGGCCTGGCCGGCAGCCCGGCGGTGCGCCCATCCATCCCCGGCCATGGGCGGCGGCGGGCAGCGTGGCCAGCAGAGGCTGCTAGGGCACGGCAGCCTACCTAGTGCGAGGGCACGCGATGCAGGGAGTAAGAGGAGGGGGCGCTGGTGCTACACGTGGAGTAGTTGGGAGCAGGGGAGGTCGCCATTGGAGGAGCAGCAGGGAGCGGCGTCGGCGTCGAGAGAGAGGGAGCCCGCGAGAGACAAGACGGAGAGAGAAACCACGGGATGGGAGGAGATAAGGGTGCAGGGGCTGCTCCCGCAGTCCCGCCCGTGCGTGGTGCGTGTGTGGGTCTGGTGGTGTGTGCGTTTGGCGTGGGTTGTGGTGTGTGTGTGTGTGGCATTTTCTTTTTATTTTCTTCTTTTTTTGTTAATTAGATCTTTATTTAGAAAACGAATTGTCCTATACATATAAACAATTGTATACATATAAGCAGAGATATATATATATATACAAATACATTTAGCATGAATTGAATTTTCACACTTAAAATAAGATATGCGTGTATATATATAAATGTATTTTTATTTAATTATTATTTCAGTACCCAACTCATCCACACATATATATTATAACATTTATTTATTGTTATTCAAATATACGTACAGGTGTATACTTTTATCTACTATATGAAATAATTAATAATAAATAATATTTATATATTTTATATAGATCTTGATTTATTTAACTTGCCACTTACTAGAATGATATATGATTATGGACAGGATTAACAACATTGATCAACACCTATGGTGTTACCAGACCCATCTTGGTAGTTGGACCCACACGCCACCTTGATAACAATGTTAATAAAATAAATAAAATAATTTGTGACACACCATATCCTTGTAAATTACTCTTTATGACATGGCAAATATTGTCATAATATACCATTGGACTAGCTTTAAGATATTTTTTGTGATATACATTAACTTATGTCACTAAGTTCGGATGCCTCTATAAAAATCTTCATAAACTAGTTGATTTAGTGACTTTTTGACCTAACGGCATGCCATAAACATCATAAACCAACACATTTCTTGTAGTGCTAGCTCTTTTTGGGTGTTGCTTACTTTTCTTGATCAACCCTTTTGATTGCTTCAACTAAGCATCTCAAATGTCCCTTAGATCATCACTTCTATGTTAGTCTTCCAAGTACCACACTTGGTTTGCCTACACATAGGCGGTAAGCCCCTACACTAGGAAGAAGTGACCTCTCTCCAAAGAACCATCCTTGATACTCACTTGAAAATGACTTGATTCATTGATCCAAGTGATGGACTTAACTTGATGAGTAACCTTGATTCCTTATTTAAATCCTTTTGTTTCTACTTGTTGTCCTTTTCTTTCTACCAAATGATTTCCAATTGTCACAAGAACTTAAACCTCATCTTCATCTTGAGTTTGGTCTTGATCTTTAATTTTAGTACCAAATATGTGTCAAGTACATTCCACAATCAAATGGCCTTATACTCTTTAATTATCATGCTTCTAGATCAATCTAAAACCAAACTTAGGTACCTCAAACACTTGTAAACATGTTTTCAACTTAAGGACCTTTCAATCAAAGTGACTCTTGATTAATCCAATAATTGTCACTTTTCTAGCAGATTTTATACCCTTCAAAGAAAATTGCATATCTCCCAATATACAGATCCAAATCCCACGAAATTTGGTGAAGATGTGCTTCACTAAGTCATCTAGCAGCTATAAAAATTTGGGCTTCATTTGACTTCTAGATTGCTACCAGATTTTAATTTTTTCACCACTGCTATATGCTAAAAACTGTTGCACTATAGCTGACAAGATCTACTCCAAAACCAAAGCATTTCTCATCCAATTCTCGTGAAATTTGCATAGCATCTTATACCATAAGTCTAGAGCATGTATACCAAATTTTAAGATAATCCAAATAGATTTGATCACTCAAACATGGCTAACATCATAGCTCACTCAGATTTTCAAATATAGAACAGATTTCAATCACATGAGCTATAATTCATCAAATGTGAATCAAATTTGAAATCAACTTGCTTGAATACTTTCACAAGACATATTTCTATTCAATCCACTCACAAAAGGTTATCTTATGAATTTCTCCAACACAAATCAATCCAAACTTAATTACTAAGCATTTAATCCATTCAAATATCTCATAGCAAGCAACATTGCATATTTATCTAATTCAATCAACCCATATGCACCCAAATGAAATGATCAATAAGAGATATATCTTGATTGGCTCATGATCATCCAATTAGCAAGATTCAACTCATATCTTTGCAATCCATCAAATATATCAATAAATCATCCACAATATGAATGTTGCACTTGTATGTTGTAGCACTTGGACTTCACTCAATTTTCACTTGGCATTGGGTTTGGATGTGCACTAAGCTTCATAACTTGACTCAATATATGGTGAACAATGTGAGATCAATAGAATCAAGCCTCTAATGCCATGGTACCTACATATATTCATCTACTTTTTGATGGTACCCAAACTAGTTTGGGTCCTCTCAAGTTAGGTGCAACATACTTAGGTAAAATCTTAGTATGGGTAGCAGGATGTTTTGTAATTACAACCAATGAGGTACCATTGCCATCCTTCCTAAGCATAGTATTTGCATCAATTGAAATAGGCTTAGGAGTGTTACCTAGGGGACATGAGTTAGCCATATGTCCTCTTTCCTGGCATGAGTAGCACTTTCTCTTTGATTGAGACTTTTCTTCATTGCTCATGTGGTGCTCCTCATTGCCTTGCCTCTCATGAGTTGCTTGAGCCTTCTTCTCAAGCTTGGTAGGGCACCTTGAGGTAAAGTGTCCCATATCTCCACACTCGAAGCACCTAATGTGAGCATAGACTTTCTTCTCATCATCTTGGCATCTTGAGTTTTGCATTGGATGCGTTGCTTTTCCATCCCTTCTTGTTCTCTTCTTCTTCTTCTTCATCAAGTCACCACCATACTCATGGTTGATCTTAATTTGCTCTTGGGGTGTCTTCTCTTGCTCATCTTATGGCTTTGGTTGAGGCTCTTCTTGTTGCTTCACCAATTGCTTGGTTGGGCACATTGAGGTAAGGTGACCCCAAGTGCAGCACTTGAAGCACTTCACATGCTTGAGCTTCTCTTCTTCCTTCTTGAGCTTCTCAATGTTTGCACAACCATTTGCAAGGTGTCCCACTTCATGACACCAGAAGCACATGGAGTGAGACAACTTCAATTGTAGTTGCTTCTTCATCTTCTTTGCCCTTTTTCTTTTGTCCATTGTCATCTTTCTTTTGAAGCCAAGGCCACTCTTGTCACCGAAGTTTTTTTGAGTCTTCAACATATGCTCAAGGGTGACTTTTGAGTTGTAGCACCTCTCTAACTTGTTGCTCAATTTCTTCACTTCATTCTTGAGTTCTTTGTTCTCCTTCAAAAGGTTAGTCTCACAAGACAAGGAAGTAGGACAAGCATCTATATGTGAAGAGCACCGCATTTCTAATAAATCATCACAAGAGGTGGATACATGTTTCTTTCCTACATGACAAGGGTTGGCAATAATATGTGATTGATCATGTGACCCATGTGATGAGCTCTCACTATTTTTAAGTTTCTTTATAAATACTTTAATGAAAGAAGCATGTTGATCTAATAATTCTTCATGAGATGCAAGTAGTGTCTCATGAGTCAATTTTAGCTCACCATGTGAAGATTTAAGAACATCAAGTAATTTCTTATGTTCTTCACATGAGTTCTTTAGAAATGAGTTTTCATTTTCCAATTTTATTATTTTAGCTTTCTCATTTTCTAAAGACATGGTCATGCTAGCAAGTCTACTAACAAGCTCATCATATGAATCAACATGATCAACCATATTAGTATTTTGTACCTTTGTGTCACCTTATGACATGAAGCAATGTGGTGATGGAGAGCTTGTAGAAGCATCACTTTCATAGCCCGAGCATGAATCATCATTAACAAGTGTGCATGGGGTAGCATCATCATTTGCATCACTTGTAGCATCATCATCAATCATGTCAAGTGAACTTGTGGTATGTTTTTCATCATCATCATCACTTGACCATGAGGTGGAGTAATCTTCCACAATCACCAAATTGTGGTCATGCTCAACACACTCATGCAGCAACCTCATCCTTGCGCTCATCCTCCTTCTTAAACTTGCCATCGTCCCATGTGGAGGAGTCACTGAAGGTGTGCTTGATTAATTCCCATAGTTTATGAGCTGGTTCCTTTGTGGTTCACCTTGTAAAACAACTCAAAGCTCAAAGCATCCATTAGATATAAATAAGCATCAGCATCAAGCTCATAAAGAACTCTTTGAGCTTTGGTGAGATTTCTATGGTCCAAGACACGAGTGAGACCACTAGTGACAACCCACCAAAACTTAGACCCCTTTGCACTGAAAATGATCAAGCATGTGATTTTTCCAAAGTGCAAAGTTTGTGCCATCAAAAATGTGTCTCACAATCAACTATCCCACTAGACGCCATCCTCTCAGGTCGGTAAAGACCACAAATGAGAGACCTAGCTCTAATACCACATCTATGGTCGAGATGGCGAACTAGAGGAGGTGTGAATAGTCCTTTCTAAAACTTAATCGCGCCAGGCTAACCGAAACAAATGCCGAATTAAAACTATCGGTCTAGCCAAGACTACACCCCTCTAAGTTATCAAGCACCTTGAAAAGATCCTAAACAAGCAACTAAGGATGCCGGGCTAGCTAGAGCTCACCTAACCAATCTAGCTTACAAGGTCACACAAACCTATGCAACTAGTACTTCACACAACAAGGGAGCTCCTACACAATCTAGTAAGCAAAAGCATAAAGCCATCTAAGCTTACTAGCAATGCTCAATAATAAGGCTATAGAAGCCAAATTATAGAGCACAAATTACTTAGCTACACAAACTAAGCAATGTGACTAACAAGGTTACTAAAACCAAATTATCCACTCAAGGAAGCTACTTCTATGATACACAAACTAGAAGGCAACTAGCAAGCTAGTAAAGCTAAACTAGTCACAAGAGCAACTACATAAGCACAATGTATATGAAAGTAATACACGCTTATGTTTTGTGGAATGCAAACCACTGAGAAGATGATGAAGACAATGTTGACACGGTGATTTTCTCTCGAGGTTCACTTGGTTGCCACCAAGCTATGTCCCTGTTGTGTCGACCACTCACTTGATGGTTCAGCGGCTAATTGGCATCCACCTACCAAGCCTGCACATTGAGCACCACAAGAACCTACCCTGAAAGTGAGGGTAGCTCAATGACACGCTCAACTAGAGTTGCTCTTTATGCTCCCCGCTGGGTGAGCATAATCCCCCAGACAAATCCTCCTCCAAAGCACCACACAATCTTCTTGCGTGCTTCAATAGAGTCACAAGCCACCAAGCTATCTAGGAGGTGGCAACCTCTAAGAGTAACAAGCACCATCGGCTTACAACTCTATCACCTAGTGCCACTCAATACAACCTCATGATGCAATCATACTAGAATCGTTCACTCACTTGATCGGATGATCACTATCAAGCACAAGTGAGTTAGATGGCTCCTAAGCACTCCTCAAGCAAGGACACTTAGTCCCAAGGGTGCTCAACCAGACAAATGCTCGAGCTCCACCTCTATTTATAGTCCCCAAGCCAAATAGAGTCGTTGGAACAAAGTTCACCTTTCTACGAGGGCACCGGACATGGCGGTGGTGGCACAGCCCTAGGGGTGGCGGTGCCCCCAAACGGTCACCCCAACAACTAGTTTGACTAGTGTAGGGGCACCGGACATAGTGGCGGTGGCAGCGCCCTAGGGAGGACGGTGACCACCCAGCCAGTCACCTAAAATACTCCCTCTCTAGAATAAGGGGCGGTGGCACCGCCCCACCAGCGGTGGTGACCAGGTGCTGCACCGCCCCTGTCGTGGCAGTGCACACCGGACACTCCGGTGACCACGCCCACGCTGCCCTTCTCAGGCAAGTCTAGGTGGGCACCACCCTAGGGTGGTGGTGCCACTGGACCACCAGTGGCGGTGCCAGGCTCAACTTGCTACTCTCAGCCTCCTCACAAGTCCAGGTGGGCACCACCCTAGGGGTGGTGGTGCCACTGGACCACCAATGGTGGTGCTAGGCTCAACTTGCTACTCTCAGCCTCCTCAGCCAGGTCACCGCCATAGGGGTGGCGATGCACCGGACAGGCGGTGGACGGTGCCCCCAGGGGAGCATCCCGAGCCCGATTTCGCCTCCATTTCTTCACCGTTTTCAACACCTTTGCAAATGTGCTAACACCACCAAGTGTTCACCAACTTGTGCACATGTGTTAGCTTTTCACAAACATTTCCTAAAGGATTAGACACTCAATTCAACACGCCATTCGATCCTAACACATATGCAAGGTTAGATCACTCAAGTGGCACTAGATGACCGATATGTAAACAAGTTTTCTCCTCTTAATAGTACGGACATCTATCCTAAACCCGGTCATGCACTTCTCTATACAACCTTTGACAGATGAAATGAAATGCCCTAGGTTATACCTTTGCCTTGTGCATTCCATTTCATCTCTTTCGATGTCGATGCAACACATGCACCAACCAATCACCAAATGATATGATCCACTTCATATCATCATGTGACCGTATTGGTTCATCAATCTTGACTTGTCGATAGAATATCATCGATAGTCCTCTGAGGAGTATCCCATGAAGGTAGATTGATCAACAGAGATATGTGTAATCGAGAACAAGAAGGCAATAGAGACACAAGAGTTAGATTCGGGCCATCGGCGTGATGTAATACCCTACTCCTGTGGTCTATTGGATTGTATTGGCTATCGTATGATATTACGTGTGTTTGGAGGGGGTCCCTACCCACCTTATATAGTCCTGAGGGGTAGGGTTACAAGTCGGTTAGATCTAGGAGATAACTGGAAAGTAATAACAGATTACAGGAATCAAGGGATCATACGTATCCTAACATATCTCGTAGTATCTTTAGGA
This sequence comes from Miscanthus floridulus, assembly GCF_019320115.1. Taxonomy (NCBI): domain Eukaryota; kingdom Viridiplantae; phylum Streptophyta; class Magnoliopsida; order Poales; family Poaceae; genus Miscanthus; species Miscanthus floridulus. The sequence goes on along the minus strand of NC_089583.1, from coordinate 24,716,261 downwards.
TATCTTCCTGGTGTCTTGAGGGACGTGCCTGAGCAGCGTCGTGCCCCACAAGTCTTCGTCTTGTGGGCTAGGCCGCCCCTAGGAGCGTAGCCCATGTGGTCTACCATGGGTGTCTAGGGTCATACCCCCCACAGCTAGTCCCCGAGTGCCTTGTATCCGTTGTGCAACACCGTCTTGAGCTTGCCCGAGCAGGTGCGAACAAAGCCGAGCAGTCAAACTCATGGTCCGACCACCGTGATGAGTTGTCGAGTAGTTGTGGACCATCAGTCGAGCAGCTGTGAAGCATCACCGAGCAATGTGAACCATCGCCGAGCAGTGTATCCCAAGTTAGGCTTGCCATAAGGATGTAAGGAGCACAAGTTCAAAATTGAAAATTTCCTCGCAGTGGACCAAGTGTGCCCACTTAGAGTCCGACCACGAGAAAGGGAGATAGTCTTCTTCAACTTCAAGAGGTGTGGAGTCTTCTAGATTAAACAAACACACTCACCGTAAGGATGAAGTGTGCCCACTTAGTCTCCAAGCCTGACAGTAGGTGACGTCAGTCACGTGGTCCTAGGGTCCAAAGTAGAAGAATAGCAGAAGACCAACCGAGCAGGCAGCCAGTCCCTAGGCATAGCCCCAAAATGAGAAAAGCACATTCACCGCAAGGTGAAGTGTGCCCACTTAGTCCCCGAGCCTAACAGTAGGTGATGTGATCACATGGTGCCAGGGTCAGAAATAGCAATCAATAGAAGAAAGTCCCTAGTGTGGCGAGAAACCAAGTCAGTACTGATGATGAAGTCCCCGAGCCACAAGTAGAAATCTTAGAGAAAACAAATCGTGGAGAAAAAACAGGAGTAATGGTTGTACAAGTAGTAATTACTGAGCCGTAACAGATGGCGGAGAAGTCGGTGAATATTCAGTGAGCAGTAACAAATTATGGAGATAAATGGGCGATACGAGCTACAGTTGCGCAAAAGCCTAGGTAACGGCCCACCATGCTGTTGTGGAGAATTTGGAGAGGAGCAAATCGTGGAGCGGTTTCCTAAAAACCCTCGAATGCGAAAAGTGGGGGGAGTGCTTTATAACTACGCCACCGCACCCCATGCTCCCACCTTTGCCACTTCACCCCTTTGTCTTCCTCCTCAGCCCTCACACTTCTAGATTCATATTCACATGAGCTTCCACCGCCAATCCCAAACTAGATCTGAGAGATGGCTGCCAAAGAGGGGAGCTGGAAACCCGAAAGAAGGTGACCATCAGAGCCAGCCAGTGACAATGAGTGGGAGCCATTGAACATGGGGGAGGCGGAGATCAACAGGATGGTGGAGGCGGGTGTTCTTTCTGACCATGTCACCGCCGGATGGCGGTCAACCAGTGGTGAGCCCTTCCCAATGCCGCATACCAATGAAGTAGTAGTTTTTGAAGATTATATCTGGCGTGGGTTAGGATTTCCTGTTCATCCTTTCTTGAGGGATCTGCTGGAGTTCTAGAGAGTTAGTCTATGCAACCTCCACCCAAATACCATCTTGCACATCTCTATCTTTATCCATTTCTATGAGGCATATCTCAGAGTTCTTCCCCACTTCAACCTCTTCCATCACCTGTTCTAGGCTAAAGAAGAAGGGTGGTGGCGGTTCCAAGTGGTTCAACGGTGTTTACCTTCAACTCCACGATGGAATGGCAGGTGAGTATATCACTGTACTACTGAACACCTCGCTGAAGGGGTGGAACGCCAGGTGGTTCTACATGAAGTAGAGCCACCCTGCCAACCACTATGACGTCGACCACGTTTTGGAGAACCAGAGGAGCTGGTCAAAGAGGCCGAGCAGTGCTAACATGGAGCAGGTGAGGGAGCTCCTCGGCCTAATAAAGGGTGTGAAGATGAATGGCAGATTGGTGGCGGCGAGCTTCATAGTGCGCTGCATCTAGCCCTACAAGGAGAGGGCCCACATAGGCTTTGACTTCAAGGGGGACACCGACGACACCCAGGAGAGGTCAGAGAGGCTATCAAAGGATGATGTGCTAGAGCAGGCCATAGGGCTTTTTGCTCCTAGATGCATTGTTTAGTGTGTTAGGGCAGATGAGAGCCTTTAACTATACATACCTGCCTCAGGTAAAAGTCTTAATTGTTTGTTCCTGGTCCTTTTTATCCTGTAGCATTGTCGAGCCATGAACTAATTCACTTGTGAAAAGATCCATTCGTAGGAACAAGCGGCGTACTTCTCGGGCGTGCCGAGGAGCGATTGGCCGAAGGCAGTGGACGCCTGGCCAACAACTCAGCCTAAGGAAGGTGCCGTCAGCTGCCTCGTCGGAGTCTAGAGGCATGGACGCTAGTCGGACTAAGAGCCCCCTAGTGTCGGAGAAAGTCTAGGGGAAGAGGGCAGTAGCAGATGAGCTAGCCCAAAAGAAGAAGGAAGACAGCGGGTGCTGCTCCCCACAAGCCGGGCGACATCTCACTTGGTGGTGACCAGACCACTCGGACATAGAGTGCGGCGATGTCCGAGTGGTCAGATGACGATGGGGCTCCAGTAGCTCCCCCTCCAAGCACTGAAGCACCTCCGCGCAACACGCGTGCGGAGGTACAATCGAAGGGAGGGGAGGAAGTCCCCGAGCAGCAGGCGAATGGAGTCCCCGAGCAGTAGGTGGACGAGAGGCCAACTGGTGGAAGCCATGAGACCTCCACCCTAGGACGTGCGGGTCAACCCTAGGGCCGTGCCTAGGGGCTTGGGTAGGCATCGCCGGTTTAGAAAAGTGTACCAAGAGGAAGACATGCAAGTATCCTTGCCTTAGACTTATTTTGCTATCGTATCTTTATCTCTTTTGGCAATTGACGAGCTAATCTAATGTAGAGCAAGGCGTACGAAAGATTTTAATCCATTTGTCTAGACCGACAAGCAGTTGGGGGCTGGTCCTAGTGCGGAAGCAATGCTGGCAGACCTCGTCTTGGAGTCCCCGGGTGCTTGGCGGCCTATGGAGGAGTCAACCGCCACTGCTGATGAACTTGGCGGTGGAGAACGGTTGGCGTCGATGGCGAACGAGCCGGCGGCGGTGCTTAGGGCAACAGCAGGGGCCACCGGGTCTTTGGAGGTAGAAGCTGGAGTTGTCGACGTCGCACTGGAGTCTAGAGTAGAGAAGCCGGTGGTGCTAGAGGAGCAGACAATGCTCCCTAAGGCATCGAAAGGCATGGTCAGACATGCTGTGCAGCCATCGAGCCCCCTGGTGGTGCCCCCAGCTATGGAGGAGGACGAAGTGGAAGAGATTAAGCATGAGGAAGCTCGCCCTCAAGCCATTTGGATCCTCCGTAAGCGGGGCAATGAAGTTGTGGTCGTTGAAGAGGAGGACACCACCAGGGAGCTTAGGAGGCTGGAGTCCACCCTTTCCACAGTGATGAAGCAGATCAAGGTTAGTACTACATCTGCAATGTTCGTCTTTGATGTTGGAGATTGGGGTTCCTCATAATCTTGGTGCTTCTACAGGGCATAGCTTGGACAGCCAAACAACAATGGCAACTGATCAAGAGGATGGAGCCCCTCAATGAGGAGAATGAAAAACTGAAGGAGGCATTGAAGCTTATGGAGAAAAACGTCTAGAAGGCCCAGCACGAGCGTGATCTTGCCGAATCCAATGCGCGGGATCTGGAATACCAGAAGGGCGTCCTATTTGAGCAGCTAGTGACCGTGTCTGAGTAGTTGTGGGGTAGCTCTGAGCAGCTAGAATGTAGCTCCGAGCGGCTAACAAGTCTTTTCGAGTAGCTGGAACGCAAATCCGAGCAGCTCAAAAATGTCTTCGAGCAGAGAAAAGGTATGGTGGATAGGCGAATTTGCTTTGCATTATTGAACAGTCATATTGTTGCTGACGACCGTTATGCTTGTAGAGCAAAATGCAGAGCTCAGTCAGCTATGCCAAACCATTGGGCAACTCCAAGAGGAGAAGGAGAAGGCGTCAGGGCAAGTGAAGAAGTTGGCCGAGGAGCTGAAAGGTGAGTAGTTCAGTGGTCGGAGTTGTTGCTAGGAGTGATTTCTTTTGTTTAATAGATTCTTGTGATGCCTGTAGACTACTATCAGAGGACCAAGGCATAGTTTGATATGCTAGAGCAGGAGGCCAGAACCTAGAGGAGCAAGCTCGACGCCGTAGTTGCTAGAGTCAAGCCGATGCTCGACTGCGTCGACATGGAGGTGGCTCCTCAGCCCAACGGCATGCCGCCACGCCCGGACACCATCATCAATAGGTGTAACACCCAAATTTTTTATTCTTTTAAATAAGTAAATTTGATTTAATTATGTTATTAAGTGTGCATTCAATTATAGGAAATTAATAATTTTTAGGGAATTAAAATCAATTATAAGATTTGAAACTTTTGAATGCATACATGCTGCTGCAATATTTATTCATGTGATGATTGTTCTTGAATTAGAGTTCAAATGAATTCAAAAATTATTTGAAAATGCCTTTGGGAAAATTTGCTTGGAAAATAAAAAAATAAAAATGATTATCTCCTCCTCTCCCTCACTTTCAGCCCACATGGCCTTTTTCCCGCGCGGCCGGTTCACCCTCCTCTCCCCTTTTTCCCACTCAGCCCGGCACCGCCGGCCCAGCCGCTCGGCCCAGCAGCCATGCCAGCCCAGCAAGCCGTGCCAGGCAACCACCGCGCCTGTGCCCCGTGCCCTGCCGCTGACGCCTAGGCCCGCTTGTCGGCGCCGTCTTCACCCCGCGTGCCTCGGAACCACCCCGCCTGGCCGCAACCGCCTCCCACGAACGGCATCGTGGGAGCGTGCCCCCCCTCATGCCTCGGCCGCTTTAAATCGGCACCAAGCCATCTCCGCCTCTCCCTGCTGCCTCCACACCCTATTTTTCTTTCACCCACACGCGAGGAAGCTTCAACCGCCGCCCCGAAGGTCGCTGGAAATCCGCCGCCCGCCTTTGCACGGACCGTCGCCGTCGGGCATCGCCGTCCCCTTTCTTCCCCGCGGTGAGCACCCCCCGGCCTCCCTCTATCTCCCGGTATCTTTATTTCTTGTTTTCTTGGCTTCCTGAGCCTTGGCCATGAGCTCTGCGAGCCATGGTCACTGGCCATGGCGGCCACCGTGCTAGCCGCCGTTCCCGGCCACCGAAACGGCATGGCCGCGACCCCCCATCTTCCCCCGCGCTCACTGGTGCCCTAGGTTTGGAAAACCGTGGTCGTAGGCCCCTAACCGAGCGCTCCGGCGAGTCCACTGCCGCCGGCCACGGCGCCTGGGCGCCGGTGACCCTGTTCCGGCCGGCCGTCCCCCCAGGCCGATCCTAGTCACCCATCGCGAGATCAACGGCCAGGATTAGAAGTTACCCCTTCGCGGGTAATTTTGCTAAAGAGTCCCTGGACTTTTCTAAGTCCTAACCCGCAGCCCAAAACGTATTTCCCCAAATGCGCAATCCCGTTTGGAAAGTGTAAATTCCACGGCTTAAGTCAAAAATACGTTTTCAGTATTTACAGAAATGCCATTTGAACTGTTTCGCTTATAAAATTGTCGTTTTAGCTTCGAATTGATCCATTCAAATCGCGTTAGCTTCGTAATTTCATAAGCTACATGTTGGAGCTACTGTTAGTCAAGTTTAGAACTTTTTAATTTCATGATTAGATTTAATTAAATATATGGCCATAGGAAAACCCGTTTAAATCATAACTTTCGCATTTTAGCTCCGTTTTTCGTGAACTTCGCGTTGACGTGATCAGTAGCGAGACGTAGATTAGTTTTACAAATATTTTATCTTGATTTCAATACTGTTGGTGTACTGTTCTAATGATAGGAATGTTTGCTTTGCATGAATGCTTTTGGAATGTTGTATGTTGCCATGTTGGTCGCGTTCAGACGGTGAGGAAAACATTGGAGACCAAGAACTCTTCGACTGACCAGCAGGACCAGCACGAGTTTGTGAACCAAGGCAAGTATAACATGGGCCTTCCTTGATGTCCTATTTCACTTTAATCAATTACTCATTTGCATGTGTCTAATTTTGATACCCGTAAGGACATCCTAGTGATTGTTTATCCAGTTCCTTGTCTCCTATGGGTTAAATGCATATGGGTAGATTGCTAGTGCTCTAACTAAACTTGATATACATGTCGATGAATGATACTATGGAACAAAGTGAGTAACATGACTTATAACAACTGTTCCATAGGGCAAAAGTGCAACTGACCTTTGTTCATGTTGCTCCCGGCCCTCCATAAGGACTTATCTATCGGCAAAAGCTGGGACTGATAGTGCAACCGGGAGAGTCATATGGCTCTGACTTTAGCTCAGTAATAGGACCTTTCCTAGCTAGTTAGAGGTTACCTTTTTGACGCAAATGGGGCTTGCCACTTTGGGTATAGGGCTGCCTCTATTCCTATGAGTATAGCCGCTGATGGATTTGTGCCATAGGAAAGGGGGGTCCCTACATCTGCCTGCCAAGGAAACCTAGCGGCCCTAACTTGTTAGAGGAAACCTATGAAATGGCCTTCATAGTGTACCCTGCCCGCTCACCTTGGTAGTGACATGGGAGTAATTAACCCGGGCATATGGGGATCATGACTCACGGTGAATGTGCACCACCTCTGTAGAGGGTAACAAACTGTTATAACAGTCGTGCTCACGATTACGAGCAACCCAGAAAACTCACAGAATAACTATTTAATTATTGATGATCATTTAAAGTTGTTCAACGATGATATATGGTACACCTGACCCTGATATTTGTTCTTATGGGAATTAAATGGGAGCTTAAGCATAACTTGATAATACTTAAGAATAAAAGCTTGACCTATTAAAAATGCTAACTGCAGTAAACCAGAGTCTATCCTCTTTGAGCTTCATAACCCCATGTTAGCTTGCTAAGTATGGAATGTACTTACACTTGTTTATTTTCTTTACTTGGATAAAAATCCCGGATGGGTAACAGATGACAACGGGTATGAGGATTTCCTAGAGGATTATTAGGCTTGTGGTCAACCAGTTGACCTTCCCTGTGATGACGGCCACAAGAGTTTTATTATCTTTTTATTATTCTGCTGTGATGTAAAAGACTAAGTTTTATTATAACTCTGATGTATGAGACACCGTGATGATACTATATGTAATTTGTCAGCTTGTGTGTGTGATTGATTCCTGGGCACACACGAGTTTTGTGCATTCAATTTTATTCTTAAAATTAGGGTGTGACAAATTGGTATCAGAGCCGTGTTGACTGTAGGACGCAAGCCTAGTTAGAAAATGGTCGTTTTAGCATCTTTGCTCCTCTAGTTTCTTGCTTACTGACTTATTCTTGTTATTTTATTAAAACATTTATGCTTTTCATACCTTAATCTATTATTTAAAATTGTTGATTCTAATTTCTATCTCACTTTAAATCTATAGATGTCTCATAATCCAAAGACTGCTCGACTCAGCACCGCTAGGCTATTGTGCCATGTTCACCCCACGTGCTCCACCGGCGGAGAGGGAGATTGTGATCATCTTCGACGACGAGGAGATGGCTACACCGACGCCTACACCTACTCCTACACCAGTCGCCGTGCCTATCTACCCTGTGGTAGCTACACCTGAGGAGTCGACGGCTACTTCCCCTACACCTGCACCCTCCCCAGCAGCCCCCGTGGAGGACGAGGAGATTGGCTGGAAGTGCAAGTACTACTTCAAGCCAGCTCCAGAGATAGCCTACTACCACACTCTCATCACCCAAGTGTTGGACGACTACTTCCCCGACTTGCACGCCTCCATCAGCTACCACTGCGCCGAGTACAAGCACCCACTGGAGGCTACCTTCTGGAAGGTAGAGCTAGTGGTCACCGCATGGAACGATATCATTAATGGACATGAGGTGGAGATTGTTCACTGTGCCCCTGCCAGGAGAGCCCATGCTTTGGATGGCATGGTGGATGCAGCACAGAATGCCTACATCCAATACCATGGTCGTCGCTTTGAGGCCATGAGGGAGGATCGCTTTAGGTTCCTTCCTCGAAATGATCATAAGGGTGTTTGGCAGGTTTTGGCTCCACCAGAGAATGACCCAACTCTGGAGGCAACGGTGCAGCATGTCCACGCTATGCAGGGAGTGGATGATGAGGTCAAAGGAGAACTGCGTGCATCTCAGAGGGCGCAGAGACGTCTTCAGAAACAAGTGGATGAACTTCGAGCGCAACTAGGACAGCCTTCCATCTACAAGAAGAAGCGCCGTTCCTTCACCATGATTGACACCGCTCCATAGGTGTTAGGAGCCTTGATCTAGATTACCACATCGATAGATTCGTGTTCTTAATTAGTCTTGTTGGTCTTGTGAACTTGGTTGATTAGATGTTTAATTTGTGAACTTGGTTGATTTGGTATTTTGCTTGATTGCTGGGAGTTTGTGGGCATGTCCACAACTTCCTTGGATTGGAACTTTTAGTTTAGAATGAATTCTTAATGCAGATGTTTCGTTTTATCTTATCTCTGCTGTGCTGATTTCTGGAGCAGCCTGTGTTCTTTATCTGGTATCTCGAAATCTGGGATGATAAAAATTCTGAAATTTTTGTGGAGATAACTAGACCTCTGTATCTTTCAAGTGTCTTTGGAATCACGTCAATAGCTGTTCAGGTTCGGGAGATCTAGCTGACACAAGTTGATGTTCCTGCATTGTTTGGAACTCAGAACAGTTTTGGTTTAGCTCTATTTTTGACTATGGGCTAGTTCGAATCTGTAATAGTGGTCTAAATGAAAGTTATAGCTGATGTCCTAAGATTTCTAACGAATCTTGGTGCACCTCTGTTGGATCTCTAAAACTCGAGTTATAACAGTTTTACTGAACTGCTGAATTTGAACCTTGTCCAGAAAATTCTCAGCATTGTTTCTTATCTTTTGTAAGCTCTCTATAATTGGAAAAATCTATAAATTTTGCACATTTGTCGGAAAACAGATGGCCACAAGAGGAGGAAGAGGGAGAGGCCATGGTCGTGGGCATGATGCTCTTATAAATCCACCACCGCCACCTATGACCATGGAACAGATATTGGGAATGCAAGCGCAGCTGATGCAAGCTATGATACAGCACTTGGACAATAAACCTGCAAGAGGGCCACCGCCTATCCAGGTTAGAGATAAGCATGGAGAGTTTAATGAAAGGTCGTCCACCAGTGTTCACCCATGCCACAGACCCTATGGAGGCTGATGATTGGTTGCGTGCTGTGGAGAAACAACTGAACATAGCACAATGCAACGACCTTGAGAAGGTGTTGTACGCTTCCGAGCAACTCCAAGGAGTTGCTCAGGATTGGTGGGAATCATTCCAGTTTGGACATCCCAACAATGCTCCTGCTATCACTTGGTAGGAATTCAAGGACAGTTTCCGGTCATACCATATTCCTAATGGACTAGTAGAACTGAAGCAGGAAGAATTCAGATCTCTCAAGAAAGGATCAATGACTGTGGCGGAGTATCGGGACAAGTTCGCACAACTATCACACTACGCTCCTAATGATGTAGCGGATGACAAGGATAAGCAACGCCGTTTCCTCAAGGGACTCTATGATGGACTGTAGCTCTAGATAATGTCTAATACTTATCCTAACTTCCAGTCTTTGGTGAATCGCGCAATCGTGATTGATGATAAGCGCAAGGAGATGGAAGCTAAGAAGAGAAGGCTCCAAGGGCAAGCTTCTGGAAGCAACACTCGCCCACGTGCTTATCCCCAGCAAGGTTTCCAGCAGAGGAATCAAGGACCAACTCACCAGGGAAACCGTGGTTAGTATCCCCAGTGGAACCAGTTCCAACAACGCCCTCAGTACCAGCAACAGTTTGGAAATCAGCGTCCCCCACAATAGACTAGCAATCCTGCAACACGCCAGGGAGTGCCTAACAATGCTCCTATGAAGAGTGGTGCACCCAACAATCCCAATGCCTATTACCGATGTGGAGAAGTAGGTCACTATGCTCATCAGTGTCCTAAGAAGCAAAACCAACAAGCACCTTAGAACCAGACCAACAATCAGAAGTTCAACGCCCGACCACCTCTCACAGCGAAGGTGAACTATGTGTCACCTGATGCAGCTCAGGAGATGCCTGAGGTCATGTTGGGTACGTTCAGCGTCAACTCTATTTCTGCTACCGTACTTTTTGATTCTGGTGCTTCGCATTCTTTTATCTCCCAAGCTTTTGTTAGAATGCATAGCATACCTTTGTGTGCCATGAAAAATCCTATACTAGTGAATTCCCCGGGAGGTAGTATGCCCGCTTCTTATTGGAGCCCCTCAACTAGCATTTCCTTAAGGGGGTAGACTTCAAGGTGAAGCCTATTGTGTTGAGAACAGCGGGAATTGATCTTATCCTGGGAATGGATTGGATGAAACAACACCGGGTAGTGATTCAGTGTCAGGAGAAATCTGTGGTTGTGACATCACTCAATGGGGATAGAATCTGTGTAGAAGTAGTAGTGCAAGCTCAGCCTACAACCACAGTGAACCATCTAGATGGTGAAGTCAATGAACAAGATCGTGTCGTGGAGGAGTTCTCGGATGTCTTCCCCGATGACTTGCCAGGTATGCCACCTGACCGAGACATTGAATTCATTATTGAATTATTACCTGGAACTGCACCAATAGCTAATTGTCCATATAGAATGGGAGTTAATGAATTAGAAGAGCTTAAGAAACAACTAAAAGAGTTGCAAGAAAAAGGTTTCATATGCCCCAGTTCTTCCCCATGGGGGGCACCTGTGATCTTTGTGGATAAGAAGGATGGTAGTCAACGGATGTGTGTGGATTACCGCTCACTTAATGAGGTTACCATCAAGAATAAATACCCTTTGCCTAGGATTGATGATTTGTTTGATCAGTTGAGAGGAGCCCATGTGTTCTCCAAGATTGATCTCCAATCTGGTTATCATCAGCTTAAGATTCGGAACTCAAACATACCCAAGACAAGCATTCACTACACGGTATGGACTATATGAGTACACCGTTATGTCTTTTGGATTGACCAATGCACCTGCATACTTCATGTATCTGATGAATAAGGTGTTCATGGAGTTTCTGGATAAATTTGTGGTAGTATTCATAGATGACATACTAATATTCTCCAAGACTGAAGAAGAACATGCGGAACACATAAGGATGGTCTTGCAAAAACTTAGAGAACATAAGTTGTACGCTAAGCGGAGCAAGTGTGAATTTTGGTTAAAGGAAGTCTCTTTTCTGGGTCATGTTGTCTCCAATGGTGGAATAGCAGTGGATCAAGGCAAAGTGCAAGATGTACTAATTGGAAACCACCAACTACTGTAAGTGAGATTCGTAGCTTTTTGGGATTAGCTGGTTATTACCGAAGGTTCATTGAAGGCTTTTCCAAGCTAGCCAAGCCCATGACAGCTCTGTTGGAAAAGAGTGCTAAGTATGTATGGTCGGATAAATGCTAGGCAAACTTTGAAGAGTTAAAGAAGAGATTGACTATAGCTCCAGTATTAATTTTGCCCGATTTAAACAAGAACTTCTCTATATATTGTGATGCATCCCGTTTGGGTCTTGGATGTGTGCTTATGCAAGAAGGAAGAGTGGTTGCATATGCATCTAGACAACTAAGGAAGCATGAGTTGAATTATCCTACTCATGACATGGAATTGGCAGCTGTGGTTCATGCTTTGAAGATCTGGAGACATTATCTGATTGGACATAAGAGTGATATCTATACTGATCATAAGAGTTTGAAGTATATCTTTACCCAATTAGATCTGAATTTAAGACAATGTTGTTGGTTGGAATTGATCAAAGACTATGATTTGGAAGTGCATTATCACCCGGGAATGGCAAACGTTGTAGCTGATGCACTTAGCAGAAAGAGCTATGCCAATGGAATTCAGATAACATCTATATCAGCAGAGTTGTGTGCTGAAATGGAGTATCTCAACTTGAGCCTGGTCACTAATGCAATGGAATTGGTGATAGAGCCTACATTGGAGCAGGAGATACTGCAAAGGACAATTAGAGGATGAAAAACTTAAGGAGATAGCAGAGAATGTAGTGCTTGGAAAGGCACCCGGATTCAGAATGGATGAGAATAGAACTCTTTGGTTCAGGAAAAAGGATATGTGTACCTGAAGTGAAAGCTATCCGAGATGTAATTCTACAAGAGGCCCATGAGTCTGCTTATTCTATACATCCTGGAAGTACCAAGATATACTTGGATCTCAAAGAAAAGTATTGGTGGTATGGTTTGAAGAGAGATGTGGCAGAATATGTGGCTTTGTGTGACACTTGTCAAAGAGTGAAAGCTGAGCATCAACGAACTGTAGGGTTACTACAACCAATGAAGATTCTTGAATGGAAATGGGAAGAAGTTGGTATGGATTTTATTGTAGGACTGCCCCGCACTCAATGAGGTTATGATTCAATATGGGTAATAGTGGATCGACTCACCAAGGTTGCTCACTTTTTACCAGTCAAGACTACTTATAATGGTGCAAGATTAGCAGAGTTGTACATGGAAAGAATAGTGTGCTTACATGGAGTTCCCAAGAAAATTGTGTCGGATAGAGGCACCCAATTTACATCGCAGTTCTGGCATAAAGTACATAGATCTTTGGGAACAAAGTTGAATTTCAGTTCTGCTTACCACCCGCAAACTGATGGATAGATGGAAAGGATCAACCAGATTTTGGAAGATATGTTGAGAGCCTGTGCACTTCAGTATGGTGATAGTTGGGATAAGAGTCTACCTTACGCAGAGTTCTCGTACAACAACAGTTATCAAAAGAGCCTCAAGATGGCACCTTTCGAGGCATTGTATGGAACGTAAGTGTAGAACACCTTTGTTCTGGAATCAGACTGGAGAAACTCAAGTGTTTGGTCCCGACTGTCCTTAGAGACTGCGGAAGAACAAGTGAGAATGATTAGAGACAATTTGAGAGTAGCTCAGTCCCGACAGAAGAGTTACGCTGATACCCTGCAGAAGAGAGCTGACTTTCGAGATTGGTGATTATGTGTACCTAAAAGTGTCACCAATGAGAAGTGTGAGAAGATTCAATATGAAGGGAAAATTAGCACCAAGGTATATAGGACCTTTTAAGATCCTAGAGAGACGTGGAGAATGTAGCTTATCAGTTGGAACTGCCTGAGAGCTTGTCCGGTGTGCACGACGTGTTCCATGTTTCCCAGTTCAAAAAGTGTCTGAGGGTACCAGAAGAACAAATTCCTTTGGAAGAACTTGTTGTCAAGGAAGATCTTACTTATGAAGAGTATCCGATAAAGATTTTGGAAACTACCAAAAGAGTTACGAGAAGCCGAACAGTAAAGATGTGCAAGGTGCAGTGGAATCGTTATACATAGGATGAGGCTACTTGGGAAAGAGAAGAGGATCTGAGAAAGACTTATCCCCAACTGTTTGAGTAAGCAATCACCCGAATCTTGAGGACGAGATTCATCTTAAGGGGGGTAGAATTGTAACAACCAAATTTTTTCATTCTTTTAAATAAGTAAATTTGATTTAATTATGTTATTAAGTGTGCATTCAATTATAGGAAATTAATAATTTTTGGGGAATTAAAATCAATTATAAGATTTGAAACTTTTGAATGCATACATGCTGCTGCAATATTTATTCATGTGATGATTGTTCTTGAATTAGAGTTCAAATGAATTCAAAAATTATTTGAAAATGCCTTTGGGAAAATTTGTTTGGAAAATAAAAAAGGAAAAATGATTATCTCCTCCCCTCCCTCACTTTCGGCCCACATGGCCTTTTTCCCGCGTGGCCCGTTCACCCTCCTCTCCCCTTTTTCCCGCTCAGCCCGGCACCGCCGGCCCAGCCGCTCGGCCCAGCAGCCGCGCTAGCCCAGCAAGCCACGCCTGCGCCCCGTGCCCTGCCGCTAATGCTCGGGCCCGCTTGTCAGCACTGTCTTCACCCCACGCGCCTCGGAACCACCCGGCCTGGCCACAACCGCCTCCCACGAACGGCATCATGGGAGCATGCCCCCCCCTCGCGCCCCGGCCGCTTTAAATCGGCACCGAGCCATCTCCGCCTCTCCTTGCTGCCTCTACGCCCTATTTTTCTTTCACCCGCGTGCGAGGAAGCTTCAACCGCCGCCCCGAAGGTCGCTGGAAATCCGCCGCCCGCCCTTGCACGGACCGTCGCCGTCGGGCATCGCCGTCCCCTTTCTTCCCCGCGGTGAGCACCCCCCGGCCTCCCTCTATCTCCCGGTATCTTTATTTCTCATTTTCTTGGCTTCTCGAGCCTTGGCCGTGAGCTCCACGAGCCATGGTCGCCGGCCATGGCAGCCACCGTGCTAGCCGCCGTTCCTGGCCACCGAAACGGCATGGCCGCGACCCCCCATCTTCCCCCGCGCTCACTGGTGCCCTAGGTTTGGAAAACTGTGGCCGTAGGCCCCTAACCGAGCGCTCCGGCGAGTCCACTGCCACCGGCCATGGCGCCTGGCCACCGGTGACCCTGTTCCGGCCGGTCGTCCCCCCCTAGGCCGATCCTAGCTGCCCATCGTGAGATCAACGGCCAGGATTAGAAGTTACCCCTTCGTGGGTAATTTTGCTAAAGAGTCCCTGGACTTTTCTAAGTCCTAACCCGCAGCCCAAAACGTATTTCCCCGAATGCGCAATCCCGTTTGGAAAGCATAAATTCCACGGCTTAAGTCAAAAATACGTTTTCAGTATTTACAGAAATGCCATTTGAACTGTTTCGCTTATAAAATTGTCGTTTTAGCTCCGAATTGATCTATTCAAATCGCGTTAGCTTTGTAATTTCATAAGCTACATGTTGGAGCTACTGTTAGTCAAGTTTAGAACTTTTTAATTTCATGATTAGATTTAATTAAATATATGGCCATAGGAAAACCTGTTTAAATCATAACTTTCGCATTTTAGCTCCGTTTTTCGTGAACTTCGCGTTGACGTGATCGTAGCGAGACGTAGATTAGTTTTACACATATTTTATCTTGATTTCAATACTGTTGGTGTACTGTTCTAATGATAGGAATGTTTGCTTTGCATGAATGCTTTTGGAATGTTGTATGTTGCCGTGTTGGTCGCGTTCAGACGGTGAGGAAAACGTTGGAGACCAAGAACTCTTCGATGACCAGCAGGACCAACACGAGTTTGTGAACCAAGGCAAGTATAACATGGGCCTTCCTTGATGTCCTATTTCACTTTAATCAATTACTCATTTGCATGTGTCTAATTTTGATACCCGTAAGGACATCCTAGTGATTGTTTATCCGGTTCCTTGTCTCCTATGGGTTAAATGCATATGGGTAGATTGCTAGTGCTCTAACTGAACTTGATATACATGTCGATGAATGATACTATGGAACAAAGTGAGTAACATGACTTATAACAACTATTCCATAGGGCGAAAGTGCAACTGACCTTTGTTCATGTTGCTCCCGGCCCTCCATAAGGACTTATCTGTCAGCAAAAGCTAGGACTGATAGTGCAACCGAGACAGTCATATGGCTCTGACTTTAGCTCAGTAATAGGACCTTTCCTAGCTAGTTAGAGGTTACCTTTTTGGCGCAAATGGGGCTTGCCACTTTGGGTATAGGGCTGCCTCTGTTCCTATAAGTATAGCCGCGATGGATTTGTGCCATAGGAAAGGGGGGTCCCTACATCTACCTGCCAAGGAAACCTAGCGGCCCTAACTTGTTAGGGAAACCTATGAAATAGCTTCATAGTGTACCCTGCCCGCTCACCTTGGTAGTGACATAGGAGTAATTAACCCGGGCATATGGGGATCACGACTCGCGGTGAATGTGCACCACCTCTGCAGAGGGTAACAAACTATTATAACAGCCGTGCTCATGGTTACGAGTGGCCCGGAAAACTCACAGAATAACTGTTTAATTGTTGATGATCATTTAAAGTTGTTCAATGATGATATATGGTACACCTGACCCTGATATTTGTTCTTATGGGAATTAAATGGGAGCTTAAGCATAACTTGATAATACTTGAGAATAAAAGCTTGACCTATTAAAAATGCTAACTGCAGTAAACCAAAGTCTATCCTCTTTGAGCTTCATAACCCCATGTTAGCTTGCTAAGTACGGAATGTACTTACACTTGTTTATTTTCTTTACTTGGATAAAAATCCCTGGATGGGTAACAGATGACAACGGGTATGAGGATTTCCCGGAGGATTATTAGGCTTGTGGTCAACTAGTTGACCTTCCTTGTAATGACGGCCACGAGAGTTTTATTATCTTTTATTATTCCACTGTGATGTAAAAGACTAAGTTTTATTATAACTCTGATGTATGAGACACCGTGATGATACTATATGTAATTTGTCAGCTTGTGTGTGTGATTGATTCCTGGGCACACACTGAGTTTTGTGTATTCAATTTTATCCTTAAAATTGGGTGTGACAATAGGTGCAAGGTGGCACGGGAGAACTTCAAAAGCTTCAACCGTGATGCCACCATCACCGCCGTTACACACGCCCTAGCGGTGGTCCGATCCCACTACCCTATCATTGACCTTCAAGCTATAAGGGTTGGATTCACTAGAGGGACGGGCACGACGGAGCATCAGTAGCTAGAAGATGAGGTGGAGGACATGGCAAAGAAACTGGCCAGTGACGTCGACCTGTTCGGTGAGATGGACGGCGACTGGACAAGCCTAATGACCTGCTCGGAGAATAATCTATAACGGCTAGGAGAAGACAGTTAAAACGTGTGAGGGCAGCATATAAACATTTATGTATATGTATAAATGTTGTAAAGTGACATGTGCATATTTATGCAGTTTGCCAGATTTTCGATGAAAAATCATTGTAGTGTTAACCCTAATACGATTATACGTAGTATAAGTAGCGTTCGAGCAGTTAGTTCTTTACTAGGCTCTTAGCCTTGGCTTGCCCGTATTCCATAATGTCGAGTGCGGAGCCCGTGCATGTGTCGGAGGAACAGGCATGACCATGGAACCACAGCCGACCACCCATAACGTAGAGCGCAGGAGCCCGTAGCATGTGTAGGGAGAGATCGGAGACTAGATCTTCTCCATAGAGCATAGAGCAGAACGTGTGCTACTCAGCGGTTGGCGAAATATCTTAGAGATATGGAGAAACGTGGTGGAGCGTTTATGGAGATCACGTATTGGAGTTTGTTAAGTAGTAGCTTAGAGCTAGCGACCACAAATGGAGATTAAACCATAATGGAGATATAATAGAGACAAATTATGGCTGACAAAAACTTCATAAAATATGAAGTGGAGAGTATATATCTAGAGCGATTCCAGGATAGAACATATAAGGTGCCCGATGTGCCATGAATTGGGAATATCGATTCTGTACAAGTCACAGCCAGTAAGACCCTAGTCGGGTAGGGCCCTTCCTAGGGGGAGGAGAGCTTGTGCATCCCTTCGGTTTTCTATTTTCTAGTGGAGAACGACGTCGCTGATAGTAAATGAACTGACCTTTGATGTTGCTGGTTGTAATATCTTCACAAGCCTTCTAGGTATTTGGCCATGTGGATGCAGGTGATCGGACATTCTTCTTCAGCCCTATTGACGTCCTCTGTCCAAATAGCTGTGGCTTGCTCTTCATTATAATGTTCCACCCTATGTGCTCGGAAGGCAATGTCCACTGGTAGTATGGCTTCTGAGCCATAGACCAAGAAATAAGGAGACACACTGGTACTATGACTAGCTGGGAGCTCTTTGAGCCATCTGCCCGGATGCTTTTCCTCTTTCTGATATAGCCTCTTTTTGAGGGCATCAAGGATCATGCCGTTCGCCAGTTCGACCTGGCTGTTGGCTCTAGGATGGGCAATGGAGACATATTTGACGGAGATGCATCGGTCTTCGCAGAAGTCCCAAAAATGATGACCAGTGAATGTAGTTTCGAGGTCGGTGATAATGCTATTTGGGAGACCGAATCTATGGATGATATCTTTGAAGAGCTCGACTACCTTCTTTGTAGTAGCCAAAACAAGCAGTTTGTATTCGATCCACTTGGAGAACTTGTCGATGGCGATGTACACATACTAGAAACCACCTGGCTCTGGCTTGAAAGGCTCGATCATGTCTAGTCCCCAGCATGCAAAAGGCCAGGAAGCTAGGATGGTCTGCAATTCTTGTGCTAGCACGTGTATTTTCTTAGCGAAAAATTGACATCCTTCACAACGTCGGACGAGGTCATCTGCATTGGTGATGGCCGTGGGCCAGTAAAAACTAGCTCGAAAAGCTTTGCCAACCAGGTTTCTCGAGGCTACGTGGTTGCTGCAGGAACCAGGGTGAATTTCGAGAAGTAGTTTCACTCCCCCTTCTTGGGTGATGCATTTCTGCAGTATGCCTTCCTTGGCACTTTTCCTCATCAAGTTCCCGTCCACCAGCACGTAATGCTTACTTCGATGGATTAGGCATTCGGTTTTAGTCTTGTCGGTAGGTACGTCGATGATGGTGAGGTACTTGATGAACTATTCCCTCCAATCGGCGGCCGACGAAGGTACTATAAGTACCAGCTGCTCGGCGGGGAGAATTTCTTGAACTTCATTCTCTTCCTTAATAGACAAAAGTGGTCTTGAACGAAAACCCCAAGTGAAATCATGACGCGAGAAGATCCTATCTTAGATAGGTGGTCGGCGAGCTGATTTTGATCTCGTACCACGTGGTGGTACTCGATACCATAGAACTTCCCTTCGAGTTTCCTTATTTTAGCGCAATATGCGTCCATCTTTTCACTAGAGCAGGACTAGTCTTTGTTAAGCTGGTTGATGACCAGTGCGGAGTCTCCATATACCATGAGGCATTTGATGCCGAGCTCAATAGCTACATGGAGTCCGTGGAGACACGCTTCATATTTGGTGGCGTTGTTGGAGGCTGGAAAATGTATTCGGAGAACATATAGGAGCTTGTCCTTGGCCGGCGTAATGAACAGAATGCCAGCACCAGCACCGTTGATGTTGAGGGCACCATCGAAGTACATCACCCAGTACTCAGGGCAAGTAGCAGGGATGGGCTCTTGGATCTCGGTCCACTCAGCGACGAATTCAGCGAGCGCCTGTGACTTGATGGTAGGCCTGCTTCTAAATTCAATGGAGTAAGTGCCAAGCTCAATAGCCCACTTAATGATGTGGTCATTGGCCTCTTTGTTGTGGAGAATGTCCCCCAGAGGTAACTCAGTGACCACGGCGATCTTGTAATACTCGAAGTAATGGCGGAGCTTGCGTGACATGATCAGAATAGCGTATAGCAGTTTCTGAACTTGAGGATAATGAGTCTTGGGCCCATTAAGGACCTCACTGATGAAGTAGACCTAGATGTTGCACCTTATAGGTGTGCTCGGCCTCCTCATGTTCGATGATGTATGGCTGTGCTAACGATGCAAGTGGCGGCGATGTAGATCAGTAGGGTTTCATCTGGTCGAGGCGTCATCACTGATCGGAGGCTTTGTTAGAAACAACTTGAGCTGCTCGAAAGCTATGTTTGCCTCATCTGACTAGGAGAAGTGCTCATAGGCCTTGAGGAGTTTGAAGAATGGTAGTCCCTTTTCACCGAGGCATGATATAAAGCAACTGAGAGCAGCCATGTAGCATGCAAAGCTTCTATATGTCCTTTACGCAAGTTGGCTATTTCATGTTGGTGATGGCAGAGACCTTGTCAGGGTTGGGCTTGATGCCACGGGCCCTAATGATGTAGCCTAAGAGTATTTTAGATGGAACTCCAAAGATGCACTTTGAAGGGTTCAACTTCCATCTGTACCTTTTTAGGTTGGCGAACGTTTCTTCAATGTCGACGATGAGATTATCGACTGGTTTTGGACTTGATGACCACATCATCGATGTATGCTTCGATGTTGTAGCCGATCTATTGATCGAGGCACATCTAGATGGCCCTTTGGTAGGTTGCCCCGGTGTTCTTGAGTTCGAAGGACGTGATGGTATAGTAGTACGCACCAAAAGGCATGATGAACGACGTCTTGATCTGGTCAGTCTTCCTTGAGGGATATCTAGTGATAGCTGGAGTAACAATCGAGGAAGGAGAGCAGTTCATAGCCAGGTGGGGGAGTCTACAACCTCGTCTATCCGAGGTAGACCGAAGGGGTCTTTAGGGCAGTGTTTGTTGAGATCAGTGTAATCATCGCACATTCTCCATTCGTTTTTCTTTTTTAGAACGAGAATAGGGTTTGCTAACCACTTAGGATGATACACTTCTTTAATAAATCTAGCAGCTAGGAGCCATTTTATTTCTACCCTAATAGCCTCCTTCTTGTCTGGCGTGAATCGTCAGAGTTTCTGCTTGATCGGTTTGGCAGTCGGCGAGACATTCAAGGAGTGCTCGATCTTCTCCTGTGGTACCCCTAGGCATGTCTGTAGGTTTCCAAGCAAACACAGTCGGCATTGGCACGTAGGAAGGAGATAAGCGCGCTTTCCTATTTGGGGTCGAGGTGAGCCCCAATTTTGATGGTCTTGGAGGGGTTGTCGAGGCTAAGGCAGGACCTCCTTTGTTTCCTTGGACTTAGCGGATGTGTGGGGAGGCTCCAGCAATGGGATCTCTAGGTCATCGGTGGGCATCGTCTTGGCGTCGGTGACCACACTAGCCATCTAGATGGAGAGATCGATGGCTTCGGTGAGGGCGAGACTTTCTGTCTCATAGGCATAGGTGATGGAGAGGTTAGCCCGTAGGGCCAGGACTCCTGCAGGCGAAGGCATCTTCAGCACTAGATAGGCATAGTATGGTATGGCCATGAACTTGGCTAGAGCTGGCCGACCAAGTATGGCATGGTAGGTGATGTTGAAGTGAGCGACGTAGAAGTTGATGTGCTCGATGCAGTAGTTGCTAGCCATGTCGAACTGTACTGGTAGGGTGATCTCTCCATGCAGTTTGGATGCCCTGCCAGGTACCACACTCCAGAAAGAGGAGTCGGAGGGTGTGAGATCTCCTATCCCAAGCCCCAGCTCCTTTAGGGCTCTGACAAAGAGGAGGTTTAGAGCGCTCCCACCATCGACGAGCACTTTTCTAAAAAAGCACTTTCTAGATGGTTGCATCAAGGACAAAAGGGAAATGCCCTGTGTAAGGGATGTCCGCCCACTGGTCGGCCCTGCTGAAGGTGATGGGGACCTCAGACCAGGGGTGATAGTTGGGGTTGATGACAGCGTCTTCTGCATTGATGGCAGCACCTGGTGGGCCGTGAGCTTCCTATCTCTTCTGCTCTAGGCGACGACGAGGCCCCCGAAGATGGTGGTGACCACTTTGTCATGATCCTAGAAGGCATTGTTGTTGCCCCCAGGTGGCGACCACATTCAATTATGCCTTGACTCTTCTACAGGTATCACACTAGGCAACATATTCCATGATATCTCCTTTCATTCTAGGCCACCAGTATTTTTGCTTGAGATCCATATACATCTTGGTTGATCCTGGGTGGATAGAGTAGGCTAAATGGTGTGCTTCATCCAATATTAACCTTCGAAGTGCTTCATCTTTTGGTACGCATATCCGGTCTCTATACATTAACTTCCCTTGTTCATCAACTCAGAATCCTAGAAGTTCCTTCCTACTACTCTTCTCCTTGAACTATTGTATTTCTTCATCCTTGTCTTAGGCTTGCTTTATCTGATCTTCCAAAGTTGTCCATATGTGTAGCATATTTAGCGTGCCTTGCGGTATAATTTGCAAACTTAGTTGGTGAATTTCCTATGCTAACTCTGGTCTTCGGTTTAGAGTTGTCATGTAGTGACAATATGCCTTTCTGCTTAATGCATCTGCTACTACATTGGCTTTTCCTAGGTGGTACTGTACACTTAGATCATAATCCTTGATCAGTTCCAACCATCTTCTTTGTCGTAGGTTCAAATCGGGCTAAGCAAAAATATACTTCAAACTCTTGTGATATGTAAATATCTCACATTTGTTTCCAATGAGATAGCATCTCTATATCTTTAATGCATGTACCACGGCTGCTAGTTCCAGATCATGTGTTGGATAATTTTCCTCATGTTTCTTCAGTTGTCTAGAGGCATAGGCGACTACTTTATTATTTTTCATCAGGATGCATCCTAGTCCTTGTCGAGATGCATCACAATATATTATGAAGCTTCTGTGTATATCTGGTAGTGTGAGTATTGGGGTTGTGGTCAACTGGGTCTTCAACTCTTGAAAACTCATCTCGCAAGCTTTTGTCCACTTGAATTCTTCTCCTTTCTGTGTTAGGGCTGTCAGGGGTCCTACAATCTTCGAAAATCCTTCAATAAATCTTCGGTAGTAGCATGCTAGTCCAAGAAAACTATGAACTTCTATCACATTGGTTGGTTGCTTCCATTCTGATACAACCTTGACTTTTTCTGGGTCTACTTTTACTCCTTCTAGTGGTGATAATGTTCCTAGAAAAGCGACTTCTTGTAGCCAAAACTCACATTTGCTGAACTTGACATACAACTCATGTGCTAATAGCTTGTTCAAGATTGCTCTCAAATGTTGTTCATGTTCTTCAGCACTTCTTGAATAAATGAGAATGTCATCGATGGACACTACTACAAATTTATCCAATTCTTCCATGAACACCTTGTTCATTAGGTTCATGAAATACGCTAGGGCATTGGTTAGTCCAAACGGCATTATGGTGAACTCATATTGTCTGTAGCGGGTCATGAACGTGGTCTTTGGTATATCGCTGAGCCAAATCTTCAATTGATAGTAGCCTAATCTTAGATATATCTTGGAGAAATACTTGGCATTTTTTAGCTAGTCAAATAGGTCATCAATTCTTGGTAATGGGTACTTGTTCTTGATGGTGACTTCATTGAGTGAACGGTAGTCAATACACATCTTGAGACTGCCATCTTTCTTTTTCACGAATAGAACTGGTGATCCCCAAGGGGATGAGCTTGGTCGGATATATCCTTTCTCTTGTAACTCTCGTAACTGCTTCTTCAATTCTTCTAACTCGTTGGTAGCCATTCGATAGGGTCTATTGGCAATGGGTGCAGTTCTAGGGATTAGGTCAATTATAAACTCCAAATCTCTGTTAGGTGGCATTCCTAGTAACTTTTAGGGAACACATCAGGGTATTCACATACTACTGGTACTTCTTCAATGATTGCTGCTTGCATACTACAAACCATTGGTTCTACTTTAGGGGCTTGAGGGTGACATTCTACCTTTAATCCTTTGTGATTTATCAAGGTTATTGCTCTATCGCTACAAGATATAGTTCCATGGTGTTTCCTTAACCAATCCATTCCTAATATTATGTCCAAACCTTCTGTCTTCAATACTACTAGGTCCGCTTGAAATTCTACTCCATCTATCATTATCTTCACTCAAGGGCACTTGAGGGTGCATTTGAGGATAGCTCCAGTGGTTTGAATTAATAAAGGGGTGGGAAGTAACACTGTTCTTAAACTATTTCTAAGCACAAAACAAGCAGAAACAAGCGAATGCGATGCACCAAAATCAAACAACATAGTTGCAAGAGTGGCGTTTACTAGAAACTCACCATACACAACATCAGGTGCTGCCTGTACTTCCTCTGCATTAAGGTGGTTCACACGGCCTTGCCCAAAATTTGGGGCATTCCTTCTCAGTAGTCTAGAGTTTTGAGGTGTGGAGCATCTAGTTCCTGAGGCGGCTACCTTATTGCTGGATATAGACTGAGTAGGGGTCAGAGTTTGTGGCTTTAAGAGGGCATTGGGCTACACGGTGTCCTGGTTGTTGGCATCCAAAATAGGTCTCTATGGTTGTGTTATTGGTACTATTGGGCTAGTTGTTGTTGTTGTCATTGCTGTTGTTCTTGTAGTTGGGTGTGGTTTGTGAAGTGTTGGTCCTGGAAGTCCTATATTGCATAGTCAACTGGTACCTTGTGGGTGCGGTGTTGTTGGTGCAGGACTCATTGTGTTCTTTCTTGTTGGCGAGCACAGTTGTATCAGAAATTTGCACTTCCATTCTCCTTCACCTTTGACACATTCTTCTTCCAATAGAATGGTGCGGTTCATCAACGTGTTAAAATCTACGTAGCTATGGGTGACCATTTGCTCTCAGTAAGGATGCAGTTGACTCCAGCGGCGAATCTAGACTAAACTGCTGCTGGGGTCACATAGATTCAATGAACTCAATCTGATGGGGTCATAGCTGGCCAGAATACACAGGGGTTCCACTGATTCGTACAAAGTTATCTGGGGTCGCATGACCCCGACACATGCACTGTGGCTTCGCCGCTGGTTGACTCCTCTTCTAAAACACTTTTACTTCTTCTTGTCGGAGTTAACATCTTCCGGTGCATATTGCACCAGCTTCATAAACTTCCTGATGTACTGGTTTACTGTCATTGGACCCTGTCTCAGTGAACGAAAATCTTCTGCCTTTATCTCCATGATTCCTTCTAGGATGTGATATTCATGGAATTTCTCCATAAATTCTTGCCATGTGATGGCTTCTGGCTCGTTAGTTGCATCTTGGTAGTTTTCCCACCATTCAGCGGTGGCTCCTACTAGTTGGTGAGTCGCTAGAATAACTTTTTCTTTATCGATGGCTCTTACTACATTCAATTTCTTGATGATTGTATGCAACCAATCGTCGGCTAACAATGGGTCATCTTCTGCACTACCAAATGTTGGTGGGTGAAGTCTCATGAATGCAGCCATCTTCCCTTGTCCATTACCATTATCCTGCCTTCTTGCAAGATTTTCTATCAATCAAGTCTATCGATCCTGTCACTTCTGCCAATGTTGGTGGAGGTAGGCGGGGGTTCCTCCTCTTGTACCGGGTCATTTCCAACATTTTGCTCAACTTCTTCTTCACTTTCTTTAGGTACTTCTTCTATATTTACGATGTCATCTTGTTGGGGTTGCTCATGCCCTTGCCTATGATTACGGTTGCCTCTATTCTGCCTGCCTCTAGGTCTTGGTGCAACTGGCTCTTCTTCCTTATGAACCGGCCTTTCGGTGGCCCTTTATGGTGATCTTGTATCCTATTGAACCTTCGTTCCATCTATTGCCATGGAATGGCAAAGATGAAAAGACATCCTCCAGGATTTGGGTGTGAGAAAAATAAAATAACAAGCAAGCAAAGACACACATGCACAAACAAACACACAATGCATATATCACATGAACAGTCATACATATATGATACAGGGGTGCATTATACAACAGCTGCTAGAGTGATTACTACACATCTACTCGTACTTTTAATGACATTGAAGCGACACTAGACTTACTACTACTACTACTTGGGTACTAGACACTACTACTTGTTACTATAGTTCTCGTTATTTATTTTACAAGAACTGCATCACGTGAAGGTCCCATCATGAGATCCACATGCATGTCCCTTAGCAACCATTCCTGAGTATTCAAGTGGGTCCAATGGTGTTTGGATCCCCAGTGGTCTTTTTGCTATTGTGATAGTTGCTCCCTCAGTAGGTTCTCCTTCTTCTTTTCTTTGTCTTTGGGCACTCGAGGGCTTTCTGTAGTTCTTGCTTGCATTATTCCTTTTCTTCTCTCAGGGTTGACAGCTGTGAGTTTAGCATGAGTAGTTCCTTCCTTAATGCTTGAACCTCAGCTTCTGGTTCCTTGAGCTTGGTGTTCTTGATCTTCAACTCTATCTCCTGGTTCTCGTAGAGAGTGCCGAGGGCTTATAGGTACTTGGCTGTAGACATGGGAGTGTACTTCGGCATTTGTGGCTTCACCTTTTCTAATGCCTTAATCTTCTTGCGCCAAACCAGAGAAGTCTGATTCATCACTAGGAAGAACTTTCCATGGGTGTTGTTGATTTCTGCTTCATTTTTCTAACAAATGTTCATGAGAGCCCGTCGTGCTACAATCTGACAAGTGTTACTCAATTCTCTTCCGATTGCTGGGATGCATCTGACCCTGAACTCAGTGTTTGTTGGATGCTCGATAATATGTAGGTGCATCTCACACTGGAGTACACCTTCCCCATCGCACTCACAATAGTAGTACGTGGGAGGCTCAGTGTACCCCAAGCGCTGAAGTGTCTCCCAAAGGAGCGGTGGGAATCCTCCATGTGGTCAAATAGTCCGAAACATTCCCATATGTCGTCCATTGCTGCAAAAATTCACCACAAGGGTTAGAACATTTTTGCGACACAAATGAGAAATGACAAAGAGAAGGGTTTGTTGCCTTTACTACTATTAGGTTTGTGGTCATTCCTATTACTATAAAACTATCTAACGTGTTTCCAATCCTAGGGCTTCATCCTATGGTAAAGCTCAGCTCTGTTACCACTCTATTGGCCCCTCAATTTGAGAGTCCTTAGTGCATCCGTATTTATGCTAGGATCACACACAAATACACACTAATCACAGGGATGGTACACAAATATATATTAAAAAGTTTTGAGCTTTATTGATATCTAGAAATTGGGTCTTACAATAGTAGTCCAAGGGCATGGTCATAGGCTACATATCTAACGGAAGGCTACAGCCATAAAACAACATTATTGGTGGTTTCTAACACGAGATTATTATACAACGAAGCGACATCCTATTCCATAGGCAACTTGAGCGTGGGCGAAACCCTAGCCTCGATGTCACCTTCCTACGATCATATCTCCTTATAGGAAACCTAATCCTCGTGGTACACTTCATCTTTGAAGTCATAGTCTTCTTCTGTGCCAGGGGTCTGTGAGTTAATAATGGGTGAGTACATACGTACTCAGCAAGCCCTAACCATTAGGTGGAAATAGAAGTGTAGTGGTGATTATAATTAGGGATTGGGTCCTAGCGGAGTATTACCATTCCCACTAGTGCCATAGGTTAACATCAATTCTATTACCGGTTTCATTACACATAAAAGTAAAGCTAATCATAGTATCCCATCCTAGCATTTGCCTATTCCAAGGACGTGGCTATTCGAATAGATTTAAAATAAACTTTGTAGAGGTGTACAAATTTTCCCCACACGATAGGTGAAACCTCATCCATGATCAATGGATGAAATAGACCTAACGAGACCTCGTACCCGCATGTACGTGACCTTAGATGTCCATATTACTCTACTATGGCTTCTTAGGGGGTGGAACACAAAACTAGGAAGATATCAAATCCCCCCAAATATGATGATACCAAATCACCACAAAAGATAAACATGTCTCGAACATGGCTAAGAAAACAGTGACTCGAATGCAGCCTAAAAACCAAAAGCTTAACGTGGAAGATCACATAGCATCCACACCAACCAGATATGGAAGAAAACCGATCCCCTGTATTAGCTCCTGATAATTCGCTGCCTACACCGGCCTCCTAGTAGATATTATACCTCTATCTAATGGGGTGTGAGATTAAGCCTACCCATATAGACATGTGGCTATACGAAATAACTCACTAGGCAAGAGGGACTACGAACCGGTCCTTATGTGACTAAGGCGAGTATCTCCCATAGGAATCCTCTCCAAGCGTCCCTACCATGATAAACTACTACTGTAGTTTACCACTACTTGCCCCATGTCGGGGTTTGGTTTTAGGTTTAACAAGTTTTAGGTTCCATTATTATTCCTAAATCTAGTCATGGTATGGAGCTCATAAAATAACAAGATAACCATTTATCTTAATCATGTCGCATTAACCGAGCTCACTCTATAGGGTAATAATCTCATAGTCATGTTTTAGCTTTTTAGTGGTTTAAAACAATATGGTAGGGAAAGGAGCTAGGACTTGCCTTCGTCGTTGTCACCTTCTAGCACGTCTATGAAATTTAGGTCTTCGTCCTCTTGACGATTACCGTCGTCTGTTGGACGTATCGGTCGAATAAGACTACCGCTATATGCGAAAGAAAAGGCAAAAGCAAACATAGAACTATATGCTGGCACTAGGTGCAAATGGTAGGGTTTGATTTTAGATGAATTTGTGAAGTGGTATCATGCAAAAAAGAGATTAGGGTTTAAAAGTTATGTATTTTAGAAGTTTATTCTATAGCTAATTTACTAGGGGGAATTTTATATGCATTTTTGGTGCATAAAAATAGGTGCAAACTACATAGTTAATTCCTTAATGCATCTAGTTTATTTACAAAATTTCTAGGAATTTTTCTAAGCTAGGAAAATGCATTTCTAACTCTCTATGTACATTAGTTGGGTGTACCTAGCATTTTCTAAAGTGTACCCCACGCTTTGTGTGTGAGGGGTGTGTGTGATAGGTGGGCCACCTGCTTGCGTTAGCAGTGATGACGGCATCGGCATTAAAGCCATGGGCCCACGTGTCAGTGAAGGAGGGGGAGAGAGGGAGGGACTAACAGGGACGGAGGGGGATGACAATGATGTTTCCTCCTGGTCCCACCTGGCAGAGACAGAGAAGGGGGAGGAGGGGGAATGGTGGCGGACGAAGGTGGCCGCGCTGGTGACAGAATAGGGGAGGGGGGCTGGGCTCGCTAAAACAACTTACGTCGGTGGCGTCAGCCCTCAGAGGTGGTGGATGAAAGGTGGACAGGGTCTACGGGGTCATGCCGCAGCCGGTGGCGGGGTCACCGTCGGCAACGGGTGCCCGTGGTGGTGGTGGCGGCTCACCGGAGTGGTCGCAGCGGCACTATGCACTAGACTTGGCCCTAGAGGCCCTAGACTACTCATCTAACTATGTGTACATGTGTGCGGGTGAACAAGAAGTGTAATGGGGGTGGTGATGTGCCCTAGGGTGGCATCGCCGGTGATGGCCGATGGCCATGGTGGTTCAGCAGAGCGGGGTTCATGTGGGCAGCACACTACATAGACCTAGTCTACCTACTATCTATAGAAAAGGGAAAAGGAGAAGCTTGGGGACTCACCTGGTCGCTCCAATCAGCCAGAGACACTACGGAGAAGGAGAAGAGAGGGGCGGCGCTGATGGCACCGGTGGACTCCCGAATTGGTGAAAAGTGGAAGAAAAGGGGAAAGAGGAGGGGAAAGGGGAAGAGGAGGGGGAGATGAGGTGTTCCTGCCCTTGGCAGAGCTAGTGGTGGAGAGGGCGAGGCGAGAGTGTCGTTGGCAGGGCCTATTTATAGGCCAGCTAGCCGGTGTCCTAGCGGCAAGATATTTCTCGTGGCCATCCTTATTCAGAATGCGGGCGCGACGCTGACCTCATCTGGTCACATCACCATGCCTGGTGCTCTCCCATGCACATGATGGAGTGCCTTGGTGGCTACTCTGGTGGCTTGGCACTGCGGCGACCATGGCACCGACCGTTGACGCGTTCATAGTGAGAGGGAAGAGGGAGAAGAGGAGAAAGAGGGGTGCCATGGGGTCTCGCTGTTGCCGTGCCACCATTGACGCTCCACTGGCATCGGGGTGGCACTGGCGGGGCATTGATGTGGGTGTTGTGCCATGTACGGCTGCCTACCGTGAGGTAGGCGACAGAGCTGACGAGCAGGGCCCGATTGTTAGTGGGAGAGAGGGAGAAGGGGGAGCGGGCAAGGCTAGGCCGAGCTAGGCCACAACATTGGTGAGCCAGCTTGCGCGGGAGGAAGGGAGGGAGGAGGGGATGGGCTGGGCTGGGCTGCTGCGATGGGCCGAGAGGAGGGAGAGAATGAGTCATGAGGCTTTTTCCAATTTCCAATTCCCTTTTCTATTTCCTAACTCAATTATGCATATGTTTAAATGATTTCAAATTTAAATTTGAATGCATGAGTGTGTAAAAAGGTGCCACCATAAGTTCAACAAGTCAAGCAATCATTCACACACAAAGTCAGACATATATTTTTATGTTCCTATGTTATTTTATTTGTAAAAATTATCTAGGTTAGCAATATATGTTATCTCCTATGCAAATTTTTAAAAAGTTCAAATTTTTAGTGATTTCTAAATCTAGGTCAAATTTTAGGGTGTTACAATACCGGACGTGTCCGGTCACGTCTGCTTACCCACGCCTAGGTAAATACCAGACGCGTCTGGTCACCTCGTGACCAGCGCTTTCAACTTCTTTTCTTCACCAACTTCTTCTCCTTTGCAACTGTGCTAACACCACCAAGTGATTACCATCTTGTACAAGTGTGTTAGCTTTTCACAAACATTTTTCAGAGTTAATCACTCAATTCACCACGCCACTCGATCCTAGTAACAATGCAAAGTTAGATCACTCGAGTGGCACTAGATGACCAATATGCAAACAAGTTTGCCCCTCTTGATAGTACAGTCATCTATCCTAAACCTGGTCATAAACTTCTCTACACACCTATGACCGGTGAAATGAAATGCCCTATAGGTTATACCTTTGCCTTGCACATTCCATTCCATCTCCTCCGATGTTGATGCAACACATGCACCAACCATTCACAAATGATATGATCCACTTGATATCATCACATGACTATATTGGTTCATCGATCTTGACTTCCCTTGCTCTTCACCGTTGCTTCAGTCCATCGGAGCCAAGTCATCACTCAATTTGCCCTTCACACTTGCAACCGGTCCATCAAGCCAAGTCTTGTCTTGATCTTCTCCACCTTAGTCACATGACTCAATGTCATGTCTCATATGCAATGAGCTCCTTCATCATCACATGTGTAAGCTTTGCAAGAAGTCCAAGCCATTTCACCTCCATGGCATATGTTGCTCACACATATATACCTGTGGACTAATTACCTGTGTATCTCATATTAAATATAATTAATCCACCTAGGTTGTCACTCAATTACCATAACCAAACAAGGATCTTTCAATCTCCCCCTTTTTGGTAATTGATGACAACTTCTACAAAGATATGGAAATTAAGCTCTTTTGGATTCATGTTGCTTGCCCAAGCAATTTTACCATGTGTAAATGATTTTGGACAAGTAGCACAAACCCAAATTGGTAGTAATAGCTCCCCCTACATATGTGCTAGAGTGTTTGGTTTGAAGCTCGCACATATGCATAGATTGGAATTGTGGGAGAGTAATTACGACCAAATGATTCTAAGGTGTAAAGAATTAACCTTTGATGTGTGATACCAATCGGAGTGCACATTTTAACACCATCCTTAGTACCATGAGTAGCTAGACAACAAAAACACTAGAAACCTCGTGAGATCAACATTATAAGCAAGGTTCTAGTTTTTGCTTGAAAAACACAAGTCTAGCTACCATCCTATGCATGCTAGTTACCAAATCATCAATCAAGTTCTATAACTAGCATACAACACACAAGCATGCATATCAAATTTAAAAACTTATGCAATGCAAGCAAGCACATGAATATGCACATATCAAATGCAAACAACCAAGTTCATAAGCTTGCTCCCCCTACTTGTGTGCTTCTCTTGTCCAAGAATTTTTTATCCTCCTTCATTCTTCAGTGTTGCCCCCTCTTTGTCTATGTCCAACTTCTATTTCTCCCCATGATGCATTTATATATCTTTGTTCCAACTTATCCCCCTTTGTCATCAATTTCCATAAAAGGTGTGCTTCTTATTGATGCAAAGGTTTGCATTGGGGTAGATGGTTGATACTTGAATCTTGCATTTTTTATGGACACTTTTAAATATTGGAATGACACCACTTGTAGCCCTTGAGATACCTCATGTAGGATCCTTGACCTTGATACCAATTAGTGGGGCACCTCCCCCTATGTCATAGCATGGGTCATCCACTTGATAAACTTGAGCTCTTATATATGAGGGATGCATCCTTCATTTGATGATCACTTAAAGTTGAGGATTACTTGTGGAACCACTATCTTGTATGATTGATACCATGTGTAGGAATGTGATACCACTTGGAAGAATTTACTAGCATGGAACCACTTATTGGATTTGTCAATAAAAACCATTTCTTGAACACTTGCTATCTTCATGAGTACCACTTGTAGGATATCACTTGTAAGTTAATCTAGACACCACTTGAAACAACCAAACTAGATATCTATTTGCATTGTTGTCTTGTTCTCGTACTCTTGTCACTATCATGAGCTTTTAATGTTGACTAGAACTAAATTGATTTGCCTAAGCTTCTAAGTTTGGTTTGAACCAATGACAAGCTTCTTCACACCTCTTGCAAGGGTTATCTTGCCAATATTGTACTTGTCACTTGTTAGCAATCCAAACTAAATCTAGTACTTGGGTTTACTAGCTCATGAACAAACTTATACACTATCACTAGATCATTCAACCATTCAAGCATTAGTGATAGGCTATGAATTTTAAACTTTTCTTTTGTTATGCATGATCCTATTAGGCATGTACTATATGCTCTAGCCACATACTAGTAAGGGGTGAAATGATCATGCACATTACAATGATACCTTTGCTATGTTGGAGTAGAGAATAGTCACTTAGATTCCAATTCATTACTCCAATAGCAATGTGAAGTACAATTATAAGCTTGCTGAAGACCAATCATCAATAATGAAATCCATTCTTCACCCCTATGATTTGAGAACCACTTAAGATCAAGTGCACTAGCTCTTATTGTGGTTGGCTTGCTTCTTCTTTTGATCAATGCTTTCTTGAGAGAACTATTTGGAATACCACTTGAATTACCATGACTAGCTCTCTTTTGGGTGTTACTTGCTCTCTAGATCAATCCTATTGATTTCTTCAACTAAGTATCTCAAATGTTCCTTAGATCACCACTTCTATTTTAGCCTTTCAAACACCACACTTGGTTTACCTACAAAAGGCGGCAAGTCCCCCATGGGGAGAAGTGACCTCTCTCCAAGAACCATCCTTGATACTCTCTTGAAATGACTTTGTTTGATTGATCCATGTGATGGACTTAACTTGATGTGTACTCTTGAATCCTTCTTTAAGACCTTTTCTTTCTACTTGTTTAAGTCATTTTCTTTCTACCAAATTGATCTTCAATAATCACTAGAACTTAAACTTCATCTTCATCTTGAGTTTGATCTTGATCTTCCAATTTGAGTACCAAATGTGTGTCAAGTACACTTCACAATCAAATAGCCTTGTACTCTATGCTTGTCATGCTTCTGTATCAATCCAAAATCAAACTTAGGTGCCTCAATCACTTATAAATATATTTCCAACTTGAGGACCTTTCAATCAATGTGACTCTTGATCAATTCGATAAATGTCATTTTCAGGCAGATTCGGTACCCTTTAAAGAAATATCCATATCTCCCAATGTACAAATCCAAATACTACAAATTTTGGTGGAGATATGCTACACTAAGTTAGTTAGCAACTGTAAAAATTTGAGCTTCATTTGACTTCATATGAACTGCCAGCAATCAAATCTTGCACCACTGCTCCTATGCTGAAAACTGTTGCACTATAGTTGACAAGATCCACTCCAAAACCATAAGTCTAGAGCATGTACACAACTTTTCATATGAATACAATAAGTTTTGATCACTCAAACATGGCTAAGATCACAGCTCACTCAGATCTTCAAATATAGGGCAGATTTCAATCACTTGAGCCATACTTCATCAAATGTGAATCAAACTTGAAAACTAACTTGTTTGAATACTTTCACAAGACATATCTATTCAATCCACTTACTAAGAGTCATCTCATGAATTTATCCAACACAAATCAATCCAAACCTGATTTCTAAGCATTTATCCATTCAATCATCTTATAGCAAGCAACATTACATATTTATTCAATTCAATCAACTCATATGCACCTCAATAAAATGAGATCAACTAGAGATATACCTTTATAGATCATGATCATCCAATTAGCAAGCTTCAACTTATATATATGGAAGCCATCAAATAATTCAAGAAGTCACCACAACTTTGATCTTGTACTTGTATGTTGTAGCACATTTGGACTTCACTAACTTGTCATGGCACTAGGATAATGATCATCACTTTGTAATACTTGGCTCAACTATATGGTCAACAAGATGAATATCATTTGAACCAAGTCTCCAATATTGATGGTACCTACAAACAATCATCCACTTTTTGATGGTACCCAAACTTGTTTGGGTCCTCTCAAGTTAGGTGCAACATACTTAGGCATTACCTTAGTATAAGTAGCAGGATGTTTTACAATTGCAATCAATAAGGTACCATTGCCATCCTTCCTAAGCATAAAATCATCATCAATTGAACTAGGCTTAGGAGAGTTACCTAGGGGACATGAATGTGCCATGTGTCTCTTTTTCCGGTATGAGTAGCACTTTCTCTTTAATTGAGCCTTCTAGTCTTTGCTCATGTGGTGGTTCTCATTGCCTTCCTTCTTCTTGTTTGCTTGAGTCTTCTTATCAAGCTTGTTTGGATAACCCGAAGCTAGGTGGCCCAATTCATCACAACTATGGCACTTGATGTGAGCAACTTCATCTTCTCTTCTTTGTTCTTGCTCACTTTCTTTGCGTCTTGATTCGTCCTTGGACGCATTACTCTTTCTCTTGCTTTTCCACCCCTTCTTGTTTTCTTCTTCATCATCATCAAATCATCACCATCTTCATGGTTGATCTTGGGGCTTTTCTTCTTGCTCATCTTGTGGCTTTGGTTGAGGCATCACTTGTTGCTTCATCACTTGCTTGGTTGGGCACATAGAGGTAAGATGACCCCATGTGCAGCACTTGAAGCATTTGACATGCTTTAGCCTCTCTTCTTCTTTCTTCAACTTGAGCTTCTCTTCATTTGGGCAACTATTTGTAAGATGTCCCACTTCATGGCATTTGAAGCACATAAAATGAGAGAGCTTCTCTTGTTCTTGCTTCTTCATCTCTCTTCTATATCATCTTTTCTTGCCCCATCTCTTTCCCTTGATCTAGCTCTTGTTGAAGCCAATGCCACTCATATCACCATAGCATCTTTTGTTGTTCAACATATGCTCGAAGGTGATTTTAGTGTTGTAGCACCTCTCTAGCTTGTTGCTCAAATTCTTCACTTGTTCATTGAGCTCATTGTTCTCCTTCAAAAGGTTAGTCTCACAAGACAAGGAAGTAGAACAAGCATCTATATATGAAGAATATGGCATAGCTAATAAATCATCACAAGAGGTGGATACATGCTTCTTGCCTACATCACAAAGGTTAGCAACAATATATGATTGATCATTTGACCCATGTGATGAGCTCTCACTAGTTTTAGATTTTTCATTAGAAAGCTCTTTAGTGAGAAAAGCATGGTTTTGTACCAAGTTATCATGAGCAACACTAAGTTCCCCATGAGCCAATTTTAGCTCCTCATGTGAACAAGTAGTAACATAAAGTAGATGCTTTTATTGTTCACATGTGTTCTTTAGAAATGAGTTTTCTTTTTCCAATTTCATTGTTTTAGCTTTCTTATTTTCTAAAGACATGGTCATGCTAGCAAGTCTACTAACAAGCTCATCATATGAATCAACATGATCAACCACATTATCATTTTGTACCTTTGTGTCACCTTGTGACATGAAGCAATGTGGTGTAGTGGATGGGCTTGTAGTAGCATCACAATCATAGCCCGAGCAGGAAACCATCATCATCATCATCACCAAGTGTGCTTGAGGTAGACTCATCATTTGTATCACTTGGGGCATCATCATCAATTTTGTCAAGTGAACTTGTGGTAGATCTTTCATCATCATCACTTGACCATGAGGTAGGAGCAATCTTCCACAATCACCAAATTGTGGTCATGCTCGACACACTCACGCACCTCCTCCTTGGGCTCCTCCTTCTTGAACTTGCCATTATCCCATGTGGAGGAATCACCGAAGGTGTGCTTGATTGATTCCCATATCTCATGAGCGGTTCCCACGTAGTTTACCCTTTTCATCAAATCAAAGCTCAAAGCATCCATTAGATAACAATAAGCATGTGCATCAAGTTCAAAGAGAACTCTTTGAGCGTTGGTGAGATTTCTATGGTCCAAGACATGAGTGAGACCACTAGTGACAATCCACCAAAACTTAGGTCCCATTGCACGAAAATAATCAAGCATGTGATTTTTCCAATGTGCAAAGTTTGTGCCATCAAAAATATGTGTCTCATAATCATCTAGCCCACGAGACAGTCATCCTCTCAGGTCGATGAAGACCACAAATGAGAGACCTAGCTCTAATACCACTTGTAGGGTCGAGATGACGGACTAGAGGGGGATGAATAGTCCTTTCTAAAATTAAACGCGTCGGCTAACCGAAACAAATACGGAATTAAAACTATCGATCTAACCAAGACTACACCCCTCTATCTAAGTTATTAAGCATCTTATAAGATCCTAATTAGGCAACAAAGGTGCCGGGCTAGCTAGAGCTCACCTAAACAATTCTAGCTTGCAATGTCACACAAACCTATGCAATTAGTACTTCAAGCAACCAGGATAGCTCCTACACAACTAGTGAGCAAAAGCACAAAGCTTCTAAGCTCACTAGCAATGCTCAATAACAAGGCAACTAATGTCAAATTAGAGAGCGCAAATTACTTAGCTACACAAACTAAGCAATGTAACTAACTAAAGTTACTAAAACCAAATTAGTTACGCAAGGGAGCTACTTCTATGCTACACAAGCAAGAAGGTAACTAGCAAGCGACACAAGCTAACTAATTACAAGAGCAACTACACAAGCACAAAATATATGAAAGTAAATACAAGCTTGTGTACGGGGGGTTGCAAACCAATGGGAAGAGGATGACACGGTGATTTTTATTCCGAGGTTCACTTGGTTGCCACCAAGCTAGTCTCCGTTGTGTCGACCACTCGCTTGGTGGTTCGGTGGCTAATTGGCATCACCCTGCCAAGCTCGCATGTTAGGCACCGCAAGAACCTACCCCAAAAGTGAGGATAGCTCAATGACACGCTCCACTAGAGTTGCTCTTTGCGATCCCTATGGGTTGAGCACAATTCCCCTCACAAATCCTCCTTCAGAGCACCGCATAATCTTCTCGCATGCTTCAATGGAGTCACAAGCCACCAAGCCATCTAGGAGGTGGCAACCTTCAAGAGTAATAAGCACCACCAGCTTGCAACATGATCACCTAGTGCCACTCAATGCAACCTCATGATGCAATCGCACAAGAATCACTCTCTCACTCGATCAGGATGAACACTACCAAGCATGAGTGAGTTAGAGGGCTCTCAAGCTCCACCTAAGCCACCAAGGCTCTAGTGTGCTTAGCAACCAGCCCAAGGTTGGCCAAGTGCTCTATTTATAACCCTACAAACAAATAGAGCTATTACCCCTTCACTGGGCTAACTGCACACTGACCGGACACGTCCGGTGTGGCGACCAGACATGTTTGGTCACTGCGTCTAGGTCGTAGCCCTGCTGCCACATGTCTTGTTGAAACCTATATAGCTATTGGCGCCCAATGGCTCTTTCTGCACCCATTGTCAGACACGATCAGACATGACACTAGAAATCGATTGGACGCAGGCGAGGCAGCATCAGGTCGAGTCTAGAGAGCTCCCAGAGCACCTTAGGACCGATTGGACGCATCTGATCCTCCTGACATGATGCCCCCTGCATCAGGTCACACACCACTGTGCGTTTCACCTCCTCTGACCGGACGCGACGCTCAGCGTCAGGTTAATCGAAGTACTGAGTGTTCGGCCATGTCAAAAAACTACACTGAGAGGTCCTGACTATGATCTGATGCGTCATAGCTGATCAGACGCTCCTGTGAGTCCGGTCACAACTGCAGCCACTGTTCAAGACTAGGCCAAATACCGGACGTGTCTGGTCATATACCGGACGTGTCTGGTCACAGTCTGCTTACCCACGCCTAGGTAAATATCGGACGCAGTCCGGACGCTATGTCGAAACACGTCCAGTCACCCCGTGACCAGCACTTTTAACTCCTTTTCTTCACCAACTTCTTCTCCTTTGCAAATGTGCTAACACCACCAAGTGATTACCATCTTATGCAAGTGTGTTATCTTTTCACAACCATTTTTCAAAGGAGTTAATCACTTAATTCATCACACCACTCGATCCTAGCAATGATGCAAAGTTAGATCGCTCGAGTGGCACTAGATGACCGATATGCAAACAAGTTTGCCTCTCTTGATAGTACGACCATCTATTCTAAACCTGGATCATGAACTTCTCTACACACCTATAACCGATGAAATGAAATGTTCCTATAGGTTATACATTTGCCTTGCGCATTCCATTCCATCTCCTTTGAGGTTTACCGATACTTGTTCATTTAGGGTTTGATTTTTGGTGTCATCAACGAGATTGTGGCAATGATGGTGCTTTGGAATAAGGTCTCTCTGGTCTTTTTCTACCTCAACAACGTTCGATGATGAGCTATCGAGAGTATGGTCTGGCAGATCTATTGATTCTATTCAAATCTTGGCATTTCGTGTGCTTATTCAGAGTAAGTAGTTGGATGGCTTTTAATGTGGTGATTTTGACCTCTTCTTTTGGTATGTTCTAGAGCAAGGTCTAACATCTCCAACATTATGTTATGAAGATCAAATATTGTAAGCTTGTGTCCCTTGGGGATTTCTCCGGTCCATGTCCTTTTAGTGGGTACTCTATCTAGTTGTCAATGGTGAGTGGCTTTTGTGGTCTTCAAACCCTTTTTTAGCGAGGGTGTTTATATGTGTCCCTTTTCTTTGCTGTTTTTTCAGTGTCATTTTTGAGCTTCTTTAGGTAAGCAGTTGGACAATTGAAGGAAGAAGGCGAAAAATTTGGTCTTTAATGTACTCTTATTTTTTTAGAGATTGTTTTGTGTCCTGTTGTCTATCTTGTGTATTAGCCTTTGTTTTCCTTGAGATATATAATAGCGAGGCACTCTTTTGAGTTTCTTTATAAAAAAGCTAAAGAATATGGTACCTTCAATCTATTCCAATCTAACCTCATACATACTAATATCCATAGAACCTAATATAACCCTAACCAACCGAAGCTAGGACATCAGTGCGACATCAAAGGATATGGAAGAGATACCTCCCCACAACATTTTCCAC
This sequence comes from Miscanthus floridulus, assembly GCF_019320115.1. NCBI lineage: Eukaryota > Viridiplantae > Streptophyta > Magnoliopsida > Poales > Poaceae > Miscanthus > Miscanthus floridulus. The sequence goes on along the minus strand of NC_089583.1, from coordinate 24,677,572 downwards.
TCCTTGGTGATCAAATTCGTGAAGGAATGGGTAGACCTAAGGGAGGGAACAACGAGATGATACCATGGAGCAGTTGGAGCTCAAGCTTCTAGAGAGTGGGAAGGGAGAGGAGGAAGAAGACTAGGCAATGCCATGCTAGATATATGTAACTATATATATACCACATCTCTTCGCGTGACGAGTCCTACCATCACCATTAGTTCGACTTAGGACCTGTTTGACAGAGCTTCTCCACCGGCTTTAGGAGCCATTTGCAGTCATTTTTTGTCAAATAGGGTAAAATGAAATGGCTTCACTAGTGAAGCCCCTTAAAACCCGCTCTCACATAGGTTTGGGGTGAAATGAAGCCAAAAAATAGTGGCTTCACCTGGCTTCCACCTCGCGTACACGTGGACCTAGGCGACCATCACGCGCCTTTTTGCCCCCGCATGCAGAAGAAGACGTGCGCGCGAGCAAGGGTGCACGCGGCCGTCGGAGCACAACATGAACGTCGGGATGCACGGGGCCAACCTGGGGCGTAGCGCAGACGTGGGGGCACTTGTGACCTCCACCAGTGTGCACGCTGCCGCTGTCGGGGCACGTGTGAGCAACCGGGGCGCACGCCTACCGCCGAGGCTCATAGGGCCGCCGCAAGGCCATTGCCGCTGGGGTGTGGCCTCCATGGAGGGGCTCCAGGAGGCCGTGGCGTGAGCTTAGGGAGGTCATGGCCGCGGGGCGCGAGGATGGGGAGAGAATAGTCACTAGGGTCATGCGGAACAAGCAGATAAAAACCGTGGAAGAAGAAGGAACGAGCGGATAAAGGAGAAAAATAGGAGAGGAGAAAAAAAGAGAGGGGTATTATGGTCTTTTCATCTCTTTGTCTACCGGGATCTATTTTGCCAAACAGGGTTCCAAAATAACTGCAACTCCACCGAGATAGCTGTTTATAGAGCAGTACCTAAAAAATCGGCTTCACTAGTTAAGTGGATCCATGCCAAATGAGGCCTTAGCCACACTAGCTTGTGTGACGTGTTCCTAAGCCTTCAGCTACTCCCTCCGTCATGTAATACAATATATTATAGCATTCAAAATTTATCCTTAAATATAATGCATTCTTGAGGATAAAAACTAATTTTACATTAAATACTTTCTACTTATCAACCAATCACCATTAATCACGTTGATGATAGCGTCTGATTAGAAAATAAAATAAATATACATACGTCTTTTATATTCTCTCTTAATTTATCTTAAAATTCATAGAATACACTATATTGAAGGAGAGAGAGAGCAGATGTGGTGGCTTAGCCACATGTAGTGGCGTGGTTCGGATAGTAAGCGTGCGTTTGGTACATTTGCGAGTCCAGCTTGCCTTGCTTACCGGAGACCGTTTTCTGGCTCACCCTTGTTAGCGAAAGGAATCCTGGAAAGCACAAGAAACAAGGTAGCAGTCAAAATATCCAAACATTCATTTTTTTTTGTCTGGTCTGGCAAAGCGACCGGCGGCAAGGTTTCCAAAGGGACCCTAAGTTGCGCCACAGACCAAAAGAGCTGTTTTTTTTTTCTTCAAAATTTAGTTCGAAATGTGCTGTTACTAAGATATTGATTTTTTTGGGATAAAAAGTTCCACAAGAAGCTTAAATGTATTCTCTCCTTTCTAAAAAAGAACATTTTACTAATTCAAAATGTCTTAGGCTTAACTAATTTATAGAAAATAATATTAATCTTTATATTTTTTAAATAAGCATCATGAATCTAAAATATAGTTTTATGATATACTTATTTAGTACCTTAAGTGCTACGTAATAATTTTCTATGTAAATTTGATAAAACTTTAACTTATAACAAAACTAAACTGCCATTCTTTTCTGAACCATGGTAATAGTCTCATCCGTCTATTTTTCCAGTTTGCCTTCCATTTCTTGGAGAAGTTATCCTACCTTCGCAAAGACTTCAACAGTACTTTAGATTTGAGAAAACAGTACTTTAGTTTTTTTAATAAACTGTACTTTAATTTCATTTACTTTTTTTTCAAAAAAATCAAGGTACATGATCTCATGGTAGCGATTTACCGAATTGAGAATCAGTTGTTTAAGGCCAACATGTCACATTTCTGTCATTTGTCGAGCTGCCGGATCAACAATTTGCCAAACTCCCCACGGCCCATCACCATATTACAACAATGAGCGAGGAGACGAGGCCGCGAACATTTCATTTTGTACCCCCCACGGCCCATCACGAAACCGATAAACGCTCCTCAGTCCGCACTAGGGTTTCTCCCAAAATCGCCGCCGCCGCCATCTGCCATCCGCCATGGCCGCCGACACTTCGAAGCCCTTCTTCCCCGCGGCGCCGCACTCGGCTCTCCTCCCCTCCAGGAGCGCCGCCTCGGCGCGCCTCCCCTGAGGGCTCCTACTGGCGCGCCTTCCGCTCCTCCGAGCTCGTCTCCGATGCCGGCTTCCCCGTCACCGACCTCACCTTCGCCCCCGCTGTGGCCAGACGGTGCCTCCCCGACCCTCGCCGCTTCCTGGTCCACCTCCCTGCACGTCTTCTCCGGCGACCCGCTCGAGAAGCTCCGCAGGATCTCCGTCGCCGGCGACCTCGCCTTCTCCCCGTCCTTCCGCTGCGACGGCGCCCTCCTCGCCGCCGGCGACAAGAAGGGCGTCGTCCGCGTCTTCCGCGCCGACAAGGCCGCGGCGGGCGCCCTCCGTACGCTGCGCGCCCACGCCGCCGAGACCCGCGTCGTCCGGTACCCGGTCGCCGGCGGCGACAAGCTCCACCTCCTCACCGCCGGCGACGACGCGCTCCTCGCCTACTGGGACGTGCCCTCGGAGACGCCCATCTTCTCCGTCCCCGCTGCGCACCGGGACTACATCCGCGGTGGTGCGGCCTCCCCTGCCGATCCCAACATTTTCGCCACCGGCTCTTACGACCGCAGCGTCAAATTGTGGGATGCCCGCACCGGTAATACCGGTCCGTCTTTGTCCTTCTCCCACGGGGAATTAGTGGAGAGCGTGCTATTCCTTCCGTCCGGCGGGCTGCTGGCCACGGCCGGAGGGAACGTGGTCAAGATTTGGGACGTCATTGGTGGTGGCCAGCTCGTGCACTCGGTGGAGAGCCATGTCAAGACAGTGATGGACCTGGCGCTTGGGAAGATGGCCAACAGTGGGGAGACGAGGCTGCTTAGTGCAGGCATTGATGGGTATGTGAAGAGCTTTGATTTTGGGATGCTGAAGATGACACACTCGCTGCGGTACCCTCAGCCGCTCCTGTCTGTGGCTTGCTCGCCCTGTGGCTCTGTGGTGGTGGCAGGGTCTGCGAAAGGGAAGATTTATATGGGAAATAGGAAGAAGAAGGCTGTGGATGAGGAAGAGGAAGGGATGAAATCTGTTGGTGGTGAGATTGATTGGGTATCTCCTGAGCCGAAGAAGTCAGTGTTGAGGCCAAATTATTTCAGGTACTTCCGCCGTGGGCAGAATGAGAAGGCCAAGGAGGGTGACTTTGTGATTGAGAAGCCTAAGAAGGTGAAAATTGCAGAGCATGATAAGTTACTGAGGAAGTTCAGGCACAAGGATGCTCTGGTTTCAGCATTGGCCAAGAAGAACCCGAGGAGTGTTGTGGCTGTGATGGAGGAGCTGGTTGCGAGAAGAAAGCTTGTGAGATGCATCGGGAATTTGGATAACGAGGAACTTGGTCTTCTTTTGCAGTTTCTTCACCGGAATGCAACTTTACCAAGGTATGCTAAGTTGCTGTTGTGTTTGGCAAACAAGGTTGTGGAGATGCGCGAGGCTGATATCCGATCCGATGAGAAGCTTAGGGTGCACATGAGGAATCTTAAGAGAATGGTTGCAGAGGAGATTCAGATACAGCACACGCTGCAGGGGATTCAAGGCATGATTTCACCAATGCTCGCACTTGCAACCAGATGAAAAGGTTCTTTTGTTTCAGAAAACGAATTTTTGTTATATGTTAGTTTGCAGGATGCTGCAGCACACAATATGTACTGTTTTGAAAAATTATGTTTGCTATTGGATAGTGAAGTATGCCTGTCAGCTGATTGAGATACTCTCTTCTGTCATTCTGTGCCTAATGTTTTTATCTGTTGTGACAGATTATTCCTGATTTTGCCCATTTAATTTGATAGTATGCATTTATACAGAATCTGACATCCCCAACAAGCTTTAATGCTTATAATTTGTCACTTTTTTTGTTTTGTCACGTGTGAATTGGTTTAAAACTTTACTTTGCATGGTGTGGCTAAGCTAAAATTTACACTCTGCTGGCTGTCTTATATACCAAAGGTAACTATCACCCTGCTTTATTGAAAGCAAGTTTCTGAGGAATGCCAGATTACAGGATTATAGTTCAAACAGAATGCACCTTCGATGCCAACTCTAGATGCAGAACCAAGTGTGGTATATCTCTACTGGAGAATTGAGCCTAAACTCTACAACAACAGGCAAGTGGCAAAAGTATGTGTTCAACCAGAGTACAATTATGGCTGCTACCAAAAGATACATTGACAAAGCAACAAGCAGCCAGGAGTATCTGTCTTGGGAAATGCTGCTGGTTATCTTATTACTGCTTGCAATTCTTATCTCACTATTTTATCAGTTTAGTTATATAGCAACATATGCTTGTTTCAGCTGTCTGCACCTTTCATGGTAGTTTCTTTGTCATTAGGGACAGGGTAGTAGTACAGGTAGGGCTCTAACCCTTGGTGGTTGGAGCTGTTTTTAAAAAGGAAGATCCAAGCTGATTTGGTTATATTTGTGTTGTATTCCCTCACATGTTTGTAGGCACTACTTGTACTCAAATCCTAACAGCTAGTTATATAAGTCCATGTCAATATGTCATCTTGGTGACCACAGAATATGTTTGTTTGAGAAGCTGGCCTGTTAGCTCATTTAGTGATTGAGATAATCCTCTTCTGCACCCTAAAGGCCATTATCAGATATTGTGCATCTTGTTTGCATGCGGGGTGTTATATGAATGTTGCAAGAAGGGTCATTTTATTAGATAAAATGGGTCATTGTGGTTCTTGTGACAGTTTGTGATTCTCAACATAATTGGGTGTTACCAGCTGTCTGCAGTGTTTCTGATTCCTTTTGCTCTGTTCTTATCTAGATTGGGACCAAACATTATCATGTTGTTCGGAACATGTACATGCTGATGCTGTGGCCATTTGAAGTTGTGTGCGTGCTTGTAAAAGCTGCTTGCAAAGTTGCTAATCTCTGCGCTCATGGGCTGCTGCCACTCGCCGAGCACCGTCGCAGCCAGTGTCCACACTCTGCAGTGGCCACTCTGCAATCGCAGCCGCAGTGTATGTTAAGCTCACATGATTACCATCTCAGATGATTCGATCAGTTATGCCGAGCACCTGTTAGTATTGCCGAGCACTCACTAGTTATACCGATCATGAATAAGCGTTGTCCGACCACACACTATGGTTAGAGGTAGAAGAAGAGGGAGAACAGAGCATACACATACAGCCAGAGATATCAACGTTGGCTGAAGCCCTGTTTAGAAGATGATAAATCTGAACTCTCTTTGTTGAGTTGCAGTGGTAAACTATATATACAACTCTACTCATTTAGGCTCCGTTCGGCTGGCAGAATTTTGGCTGAAACTGACTGAAAACACTATTCTGGCTGAATTATTGTGAGAGAAAAATACTGTTCCGGCTGAAGAAAGAATCCGAACAAGCCGAATGTAGAGTAAGCCGAACGGGGCCTTATTCCTGGTACAGCTATCCTGCTGCAACAGTGACTAGATAACACAATAGGATTGACTTCTGCGCCTGTCCCTACCGTGGCTATAGTGAGGCAGGTGAGCCTTTCGGCTTCTGCTCCTGCAGCAGCTACAATACCACATCAAGGAGCCTTTTCGGCGCCGTCTTCCCTTACTGTGTGTTTACACAAGGAAGCAGTAGATTATCTAACAATTCTTTCCCTAATCCTACTGTTATTCCTTGTACCTTCTCCATGCCTATCATCTCCTTCAGCTCCGTGAGTCGAAGACGTCCGAGCGGCTTGGTGAGGACGTCCGCAAGTTGCCGACCAGTTTCGACGAACTCGATGACGATCTGCCCTTCACCGACACAGTCCCTGAGGAAGTGGAACTTCACGTCGATGTGCTTGCTCCGGTCGTGGAGAACCGGATTCTTCACAAGGGCGATGGCGGGCTGGTTGTCCACCATCAGTGCTAGTGTGTGAGCTTCCGTACCGGTCAGCTCGCCTAGCAGCCGGCGCAGCCACACAACTTGACACGTCGCTGTGGCCGCCGCGACATACTCTGCCTCTCATGTAGACAGCGCTACCACTTTCTGTTTCAGCGACAACCATGAAATTGGAGCCGACCCGAGGAATACGAGCATGCCAGAGGTGCTCCGTCGTCCGTTGACATCCCCCGCCATGTCTGCATCGCTGAACACAGTGAGCTGCAGCATACTCCCGCTGGTCTTAGAAAAGAAGATCTCTTGATCCACCGTCCCCTTGACGTAGCGCAGTAGCCGCTTCACTGCAGCCTAGTGATCCTATCAAGGATCGTCCATGAAGCAAATGACGTAGCCCACGGCGAACGCAATGTCCGGCCTCGTGTGGACTAGGTAGCACAGACCGCCGATGATGCTCCGATAGAGTGTTGCATCCATCTTTGCTGCGGTACTGGCCTTCGTCAGCTTCAGCCGCTCCTCTACCGGAGTCACGCATGGCTTGCACTCAGCCATGCCACTCCACTCCAACAGCTTCGAGGCATACGCGCTCTGACCGAGCGTGAGTTCCTCTTTCCCCTGTCTCACCTCGATGCCGAGGTAGTAGGAGAGTACGTCGAGATCGCTCATTCGAAAACGAGCCGTCATCTCGCGCTTGAAGCTGTTGATGTCCTCCGCACGCGCGCCGGTGACGATCAAGTCGTCCACATACACGTCGACGATGAGCTCCTCCTTCCCCTGTCACCACGTGTAGAGTGCGTGCTTGGTTACGCACTGCTAGAACCCAAGCTCACCCAGCGTGGCGTCAAGCTTGGCGTTCCATGCTCGTGGGGTCTACGATAGCTTGTAGAGCGCCATGCGCAGTCAGAGCACCCTATGCTCCGCTCCCTTGACGGCGAAACCTAGAGGTTGCCTGACGAAGACCGTCTCCGCTAGCTCACCATTGACGAAGGCCGATTTAACATCCAAGTGATGGACGTGCCAGTCTTTTGCTGCTACCAAGGCTAGTAGCAAATGAACAGACTCCATGCGCACTACTAGCGCAAAGACTTCCTCGAAGTCGATGCCCTCAGCGCTGAACAAAGCCTCGGGCGACGAGGTGCGCCTTGTGCTTGATAATGGTGTCGAGCTCGTCCCGCTTGACCTTGTACACCCACTTCAGGCTGATCGGACGACATCCTAGAGGTGGATCGACGAGCCGCCATGTCTCATTTTCCTCGATCGCCTTCATCTCCTCCAGCATCGCCCATCGCCAGTTTTCGTCGCGCTCGGCCAAGTGTGAATGTGGGTGGTTCCTCAGCACTGACGTCGCGCGAGATAAGCACCTTGTCTTTGTGTGGGTCATAGAGCCGGTACGCCTTAGTACCCTCCACGTAGCCCAAGAACACCATCGGTGTGCTCCTGTCCTCCAGCTTGGTGAGGATCGGCTTTGTCTTCCTGACAGTGGCCGATGCAGTCGAATGTCCGGAGGAAGGACACGCTCGGCTTGCTCCCATACCAAGCTTCGAATGGCGTCTTGCCCGTCAGGGCCTTGGTCAGGAGCGTGAATGGAGGATGAACACCATCGTGGTCACCGCCTCACCCTAGAACCTTGTCGGCATGCCTTTGGCCTTCATCATGGATCGAGCCATGCCGACCATCGTTTGGTTCCGTCACTCCACCACGCCATTCTATTGTGGCGAATACGGCGCTGGTGTGGTGTCGCACCACACCCTGATCCGCGCAGTACAGCATCGAACTCCACCGAAGTGAATTCGCTGCCGCGACCAGTTCTCAGCACGCGGAGCTTCTTGCCGCTCTCGGCGTCCACGCGCATCTTGAACTTCTTGATCGCCGCCGCCGCTTCGTCCTTGCTCATCAGGAGTTGTAGCCACATGTAGCGACTGCAATCATCCATGAGTAGGAGGAAGTACCGCCAACCACCGTTTGTGGCTGGCATGATCGGCCCGCAGAGGTCGCAATGGATGAGCTTGAGAGCGTCCTTCACGCGATACTTGGCCACCTTTGGGAAGGGCAGCCTCCTCTACTTCCTGGCCAGGCAGTTGTCACATAGCTCACCTCCGTGCTCGATGTGGGGTCTCCCTCGGACCATCTTCTCTAGCCAACCAAGCGCGTCGAAGCTGAGATGTCCAAACCAGGCATGCCACAGCCACGGTTCCTCGGTGTGCCTTGCCTCCAGGCACACCGGTTGCTCTACCTTCAGGTCGAGCAGATACAACTAGTTCTGGGACCTCTTTACCTTAGCGAGAAGTCGTTGTTCCTGGTCCCTGATCCTGAGGACTCCGTCCTTGATCAGAACCTTGCTACCGCGCTCATCAAGATGACCAATGCTGATGATGCTTGAACGCAACTGTAGGATGTAATATACATCCCGTTAACATGCGGTGCTCCCCGTTCTGCACCTAAAGATGATGGTGTCGCGCCCTTGGATTGTCACCCTTGAGCCGTCACCAAACTTCACCGTACCGGTAACATCATCGTCGAGCTCGGAGAAGGCTACCTTGGAGCCCGTCATGTGGTAGCTGGCACCAGAGTTCAGATACCATCGCTGCTCTAGGTCATCGCCCACAGGTCCGAGGTGGACTTGGGAGCGTAGTTCATCAAGGTTAACAGCCTTTAGGGCCTTCCTAGGTCCTTCCACCATCGTCACCTCTCCCTTCTCCTCGGCCTTGACGTCATGCAGTGCACAAAACTCACCATTAGGATAGTGGCCTCATCCTCATCATCAGCTTGCGCCAGATGAGCCTCAGCCTTCTTTTTCTGCTTGCGATTTGGGCATTCCTGTGCCTAATGGCCCATCTTGCCACAGCGCTGGCAGGCGTTGGGGTCGACCTGCTTCTTCTTCTCTGAAGAAGCCTTACTGCGGCGCTTGCCATCGCCACCACGGCTGGAGGAGGCTACCCCAGAGTTCCTCCGAGCAGCCCACTCCTCTGTCAGCAGCAGTTTGCCACTGTCCTTCGTTGCTGTCGCCTGCTCTAGGCACTCGTCCACCGCTCATAGATGGCCTGTCATATCCTCAATGGTGAGGGTGGACAAGTCCCGCATCATCTCTATGGAGAGAGCGATCTGGATGTACTTTGTCGGCACGGAGTGGAGGTACTTGGAGACTGCCTCCTCTTCGTCGATGGTGATGTCGTGGCTCTTCAGCTTGCTGATGAGCATCTACAGGTGGAGGGAGAAATCCTCCACCGTTTCACCATTCTTGAACTTGAGGTTGGCATACTCCTGCTTCAGAAGCTGGGTCATCGCCTTCTTTGCGCGATCGGAATCGACATGCAACGCCGCAATAGCGTCACATGCCTCCTTAGCAGAGCTTTTTGCCCCAACGGCTCCCTGTACTCTGCTAGTACAATAGCCAGGATAGCCTCTAATGCTGACATGTCATCTTCCTTATTTTCGGTGCCCTTGTCAACTTGTTTACACCAAAATTTGGGAGAAGAGCGTGGGAACTCACAGGCTTCCAAGATTGTGCCAATCAAGGAGTCGATCATGTAACGATTGACATCTGCCGGTTCAGATGTGACACTGGGATCGATTCTCTTTAAATGACGTTAGCAGATAGCGATGATAAGATATGATTGGCATCGAGAAGATACATATCGGACTCTACAAAAGGGGAAAGATTAGAGTCCAAGTTATCTTAAAATAGGAATGTTTTCTTCGTACCAAAGATTGTACTGAGTCGTACTCGAGTAGGATTTATTTTTAGGCTTCGGGTATAAATATCAAACCCCGACTATTGTAAAAAGACACACAATCAATCCAATACAAGTTATTTACTTTTTTCGGCTCCGGCCACCCTTAGGAGTAGGAGTAGAGTAGATCTCGATGAGTTCTTTAGCAAGTCCGGCTGTATCGATCCGGTCAACCTCCACTGCTTGTCTGTAAGTACCGTCATGACTTATACCTCTGTTCGTACGGCTGCATCGATTCGGTCGACCTCCACTACTGACTCTAGGATAAGTTAGTTATCGACTCTTGTCTAGTTCAAGTATGGCTGCATCGATCCGATCGATCTCCACTGCTCGAACTAGATTAAGGTCAAGTTATTGGCTCTATCTAAGGGCGGCGTTCCTTCGGATAGATTTATTAAGTTACCGATATTGCTTATTGCTTCTATTATTTATTTAATTACAGCAATATCACTTTGCCCGATTGAGATTGATCTAGATCGGCCTTATATCCTTTTTAACCTATCGTTTGTTAATCTAAACTGATCTAATATGTACTTTAAACGATGAGTTATGTTTTATCAGCTGTTTTATATCAATCTTAATTGTGCATAGCGTGCGGTTAAGACAGTGTTTGATCTTAAGTAGATCTGTTGGATAGCGAAAACCGTTCCATGGCCCTGTTATCATGGCCTATGTGATTCTGCCTCACACCCCACTGTTAGCACCGTGGAGTGGGGATCGTTATTTGGTAGATCTGTTTCTGAGAGGGCATGATCTTAACTGTGCGCTATACCTGAATCAAGCTGGTTTAGCCGATATCGAGTGCTTTCATGAACAGTTCACGTCACGAGACAGTTGAAGTAGCGATGGGTTAAAAAATGTGTTAGCCCCATGATCTTATTATTGTATTACAGCTTACATGATTCTGCCTCATGCCCCACTGATATTGGTAATAAGTTAGGGTCGTCAAGTCTATTGTTGTTTCTACGGCCTGCATGATTCTGCCTCATGCCCCACTGGTCATAGCGATAGATGAGATCTAATATGTTCATTAGATTTATCTCTATTAAATGGTTGAATGATGATGAACTATTTCTTTTATAAAGGGGTTCGGTTACTTGTAGTCATTGGCTCAGTATAAGCTAATTATTGTTAATATCTTATTGTCATTGACCAATATTTGTCTAAAAAATGATATTCATCCTGAATGATAATCGATTCTTCTTACACAACCCCATGAGCTTTAACCGATTTATTCTTATGAATATGCTGGAATCGACTATTTAGTCGATCTCCTTTCATATCGGCTCTTAGAGCCACACATTCGGGACTGTCTGGCAACACCGGCATGTTCTGCCCTAAATTACTGATAAACTTTCTCTCCTTGTCAATTGCAGGGTCAAATTGACTAACACGTCTCGGGAGGAGCGCGCAGGATTGACCATCCCTACGCTGAAGCTAGGCGGATCTCCAGCTCCATCGAGCGGACCCTTCTGGCTTGCTCATGTGCCCTCGGCATGGGACGAAAATTCCATGTCGACACACGTTTCTGGCACACTCGATGGGACCCCACAATCATCATGGCGGTTCACAACAACAACGACATCCTTATGATACATTATGAAGATATACCTGATGGAGATAAAGGTGTCATCAACAAAGCTACAGAAGAGTTTCAGAACAAGCATTTGTTGTCATACACCAAAACACGTGATAACACAATTGTTCAGAAATTTCCACTACCAAGAGTTCTTTTATACGGGCAGACTAGATACAACTGAAGCTGAGGATAGGCGTTTCTTTACGGAAGTTGTAGACAAATATGTTCGTGATGCCATGTCAAGCCATAATGATGCTTTCTTAGACACATTCCACAACGCCATGAAGGAAGCGATTCATGGGTTTCCTAGTTGGTCAAGTTGGGCTGGCTTATTACAACATTCTAGATCTGTCGACCAAGGGACTAATCAAGTTGGTACTAGCCATCAAGAAGCAGCACCAGCTAGTAATAGTGATGTCCAAGTAGTTCAGGGTTCATCTGAACAAGTTCAAGGTACTGCTACTGAATCAAATACAGTATAATCCTAGACCATCAGTACAGCATGTGCAATAGCCGGCGGGGCAAGGTCAGAACCAGGTGATCAATTTTGGCACAACAGGCCACATACCGTCATCGGCTCAAAAAATAGCACCCTCAATTCAAAGGATCCGTAGAGATTTAGATCTTTATGTCTATAATCAGAGACTTCAAGCAGCAAACCTAGCAAAGGACCCAGTAGATAGAGATTCCACAAGGGTATCACTATGGCGTAGATTATAACACCCTTCACATTATTCTGAATCTAGGGTACCAAGGCACACGGGATTTCAATCCACAGATGGGTCAGCAGGTACAAAGAAATTCAAATTCAAATGCTGATGAGTTGCTGCTGAGGGTGACCGAGATGATGAAGAATCAGTTCGGTCTAAAGCCAAAAGGGCTGACCTTCTCGTACAAACGCCCATATCCATAATGGTATGATTTGGTCGCTCTTCCCACAAATTACAGGCTCCCAGAGTTCGCTAAGTTCACTAGCCAAGATAGTACAAATACGATAGAACATATCAGTCGATATCTTACACAGATGGGTGAAGCATATGTTGAAGATGCCCATCGAGTTTGTTTCTTCTCCTTTGTCCCTATCAGAGCCAGCCTTCACTTGGTTTTCATCATTGCCAGTCAATTCCATTATCAATTGGGCTGAACCTGGAGAAGAAGTTTCATACATATTTTTACACTAGGGACTGGATAAAAGAAGACTACCGATCTGACAACCATGAGGCAAAAGTCTAATGAATCAAGAACTGAGTTACTTCAGAGGTTCTAAGAGACTAGGAACTTGTGCTTCTCATTAAACTTGACTGATGAATCAACTAGCTGCTTTAGTTGTTCAAGGAATGCTGTCAATGTGGAAAGAAAAGCTACTGGGACAAGAATTTGACAACTTGGGTCAATTGGCTCAACGAGTGGTAGCACTTAATAGCCAATTCCAGAGTATGCGCAGAGATACCCAATTTTAGAAGAGCACCACAGTAGCCGAAGCTTATAATCCATACTCAGTCAATGATGGCTATGAAAATAAAGAGGAAGAGGTTGCTGCTGGCTAAATGGAATTGGGGCAAGAAAACAGTAATGGTGCCAAATCCATTAGGGAAGAGGAGTCGAGGAGAGCTATGACTTTGATGTCACCAAATCAAACAAGCTCTTTGATGTCTTGCTTGAGAAGGGGCAGATCAAGTTGCCCGATAGTCATGTTATGTTGCCCCCTGATTAGTTGAAGAATCAGAAGTTTTGCAAGCTCCATAACGCTAGGCAGCATATATAGAGGGCTATTCATCAAGGGAAGCTCAAATTTGATACGCCTCAGAAAATGAAAGTTGATGATAATCCTTTCCTAGGAGACAAAACATGGTTGATGCTAGACTGAAAAAAAGGAAAAACTAAGGTCCTAACATCAACCAAATCAAGAGAAGCTAGAACAGTCGATCCTAAGACGCAAATATCGGCTGACGAATACAGAGAGATTAGAAGATGTCGCGCTAAGCAAAAGAGCCGATATGAGCAGGGGAAACATCTAAAGATGGGGCAACAAAGCCAGTGAGTTACATCTCAGATTCTGTTAAATAAGTGGCAGCGGTAGAAAGGAAAAGGATTATCAGCGTTGGTTAAAAGATCAAGAATACCAGCGTCAACTGGAAAAAGAAAGGTACGAAAGGAAACAAGCCGAATCACATTGGAATTGTCATTTCTTCAGACATTGCTGGAATGAAGGTTTGAAGTTGTCTACCAGACATGACTGTTCAGAATGCAGCAATTAATATTGGGAGTTTAGGCAATCTTAGACCAACCACCAGTCTATCCATACTCAAGATGCATATCATCATAATAATATGGATCGGTGCTTAAAAAATAAAAGTGTTCATGATCAGGCTTGGAAAACGAGTTGTTGACCAAGACTGGGCTGATTATGGAGAAGAAGGCAACGAAAGAAAATATGTTTGGCAGGAAGGCCAATGGTGTCCTAGGAGGTTTAACAAGAAGCCATAAGAGAAGGGTGCAACGCTTAAGGAATAAAGAGTTGGAACTGGCTCAGGCACCCGATAAACCTCAAGTGTGGCGTACTAAGCAAACAACCGATAGAAAGCAACCATCGGCTAGTATCCAAATGACTTTTCTGTTGCCATCAGAATTCAGAGCTTTGGCAAATCAAGAAGTGTATTCGGATTTTGATGAATCAGAGTATGAAGACATAGTTGCCAAGTTGACGATTGTACAACAAGCAATATTTAATAAACCAGTCAAACATCTGCACTTAAATGCTTTATATATGAAAGGTTTTGTTGATAGGAAGCCGATGAACAAGATGTTGGTGGACAGTGGTGCTTCTGTTAATCTTATGCCTTACACTATTTTTCATAAACTTGGCAAAGGACCAGAAGATCTGATGGAGACTGACATGATGCTTAAGGATTTTGGAGGTAATGCATCTAAGACCCGGGGGGCAATAAACGTCGAACTGACAATCAGGAGTAAGACTGCTCACCACATTCTTTGTCATCGATGGAAAAGGATCATATAGTTTCCTCCTTGGTCGTGATTGGATTCATGAGAACTGTTGTGTACCATCGACCATGCATTAGTGTTTGATTCAGTGGCATTGGAGATGATGTCAAGGTGGTTTGCGCTGATGAATCTGTGAATATTACAACAACCGATCCAGTCTTTTGGGAACTAGGAGACTTCAAGTGCTTTTTCTGGCAAGTTATGGGAATGATGTTTCATTAAGATCAGTAATGAAAGCCAATGGCCGATGCAAGCGATCGGCTCTAAGAGTTTGTTTTAGTGAATAGTCACGGCTTCACGTAGGCCATTGGAATAAAGGAAAATAAGCATTAGTTCTGAGTATGGGTTTAGGCCGACATATGTGAACGCTAAGTCGAATCATAAGTAATGGATCTATTAAAGGGCAGTTATGTTTCGCTTAATGGTATGCTTGACCTGAGTTGATCAATCGTTTAACCTTTGGCATAAAAGTTCTACGACAAAATATTTAAAGGGATGTTATCCTAAGCATTTGATCAACATTTGATAGCCGATTCGTTTGGTTGTCGGCTCTAATAGCCGGTACCAAAAAGGTATCGCCTCTAGTTCAAAAAATGAAGAAACTTAAAAGACATGAAAGCCGATACGATATGTATCGCCTCCAGAGCAAAGAATAAAAACAAAAATAGTCATACACAAGAGCATTGCACTGAGACACATTCATGAAAGAGCAGGAGTCTTTGTTCATCGGATTACCCTAAGTACAAACTAATTGAAGACCTTGTTCACCACATCCTGAGCGGATGTGATGTCCACAACTGCCTCTACAGCAACGACAAATTCTTTGAGTAGGTCCTCATGTCCCTTAGGGCCGTCGCCAATCGAGAAGCCAACCTCCATGGCATGGAGGTCATACCCAGTCTAGACCTGCGCCGTGGTTAGCGTCACTGATGCGTTGTGATGGCTAGGATATCTTGGAGGGCGATCTCTCGAGCGCGGGCCGGGATATCTTGGAGACGAGCATCAATGAGGGAACCCCGAGCATTGACGGCGTCCGTGGCCACGTTTGCCACCAGTTGGAGAGATTCCAACTACACTGTCAGGGCTGGCAAACATAGGAACAAAAAGACTATCAAAATAAAGACAATGGAAATCGGAGTAAAAGCGTTCCTGGAATTCATCTTACCCGCCACCATGGCATCGAATTCGGCCAGCCGTGCCCGAACAGCATTGGCCTCCTCTTCGGCGGCATGAAGGGCCGTTTGAGAGACCCCGAGACGGATCTCTAGCTGTCCATTTTCCCGGGTCGCCTCAGAATAGCGGTTCTAGGTCACCCTCCACTATCGAAGGAAGCATCGGGCATCGTCACCGTTGTACGAGTCGGAGGAATCCGACGATGAGGAGGGCATAGAAGATGCCGCATCGGAGGGCTCATCGGCCCTAGGAAGGGGACAAAGACTGTCATTCACAACAAACCTACACACGAGTCAGAATAGTTCGTCGTCATAAACAAGAAATGTCAATCTCACCTCATGCGTCGGAGATGCTGGTTCATCGGCATGTTCTCCTCTGGGATCTCCTCCACCGCGCGCTTGCCTCGGGTGTCCTCGCCAGCTATGAAGGATGATTGGATCTACGAAAGAAAGAAAGAAAACAGCTACAGGGTTTTGGTAGGCGGAGGAGAGTGAAGGAACAGTTGCGAATGGAGATGTGTTCGAGGCCAAAGCCCTTGGCTGGTATTTGAAGACATGAAGCGAGGAGGCGGACGCCTCGGGACGCGTAAAAGGCAACCGCAATTAATAGAAGGTGAAATGCCACTTCAGTAATGCCGATGAGAATACGGCGTTGGGCAACTGAGGGCAGAAAATGCTGTGTTTTTCAGACTCAATTGGATTAAGATTGGGAGGACAGAATTGGCTGCTTTCAAATCGGCTCTTTAGCCAAAACAAAAATACAAAGAAACAATGAAAATATGGTTGTCACTGATTCCATACAAGATACATGTCAACATACAGATTATAAGTCTAGAACATCCTAGATGGTTTTTAGTACTTCTAGCTAGGAAGTATCAGCCTCTGCAATTTGTTGCTTATCTTCTTTGGCTATTCTAGGGATATTCTCAAGGCTACCTCGGATGGCTTTGCCCTCTCTGACTTTGGCTAGCAATTCCTATTTCTTCTGTTTGATGGCATCAGGTATTTGGACCAGAGTGGACTTGCGATGACCAATGGCAGCCTTCACGTTTTCCAGCTCCTTCTCAAGCTCTACACGCTTGATTTCCAGTTGAGACAACTCTAGATCAGGCCTGAGGGAGGAGTTCTTCAACTTATCAATCAGCTGTGTCAGCTCTTTAGCCTCTTGCCTATTGGAATTCCCCTTGGCCAGCAAGGTTTCATGATTGGACAAATTCCTCCGAGTCTTCTTCACCTTCAAGGTCTGATCTTCAAAAATAGACAAAGATGACAAGACTCTAAAGAGAACTGGGGATGGATTACCCTTAATGGCCAGGAAGACTCTCTACGTTAAGTCAGTATCTTGGACCAAATTGGCTATATTATTCTCAAACATTGGTAGTATATCTCTTAGCTGATTTCTGGTCTCTTCTGACAAAGCTTCCTTAGAGGAAGTGGCTGATGAGCTGACCTCATCCTCATCAATATATTCCCCAAGGTTGAAAGAATAGCTCAGAGCTAGAAAGTTGGGTGCCTACATGTGCGAGGAAATCTTGATTAGGAGAGTTGGATCGTTTACAACAGAATGAACAAGTAAAATGAGATATGGTACCTTTTCTATGGTAGCTTATATCTGAAAGGGAGGAACAACTAACGATACACCAGTAATATCTGGTTGAATCGGCTTGGAAATCTCAACATCGACATCTGCAAGCATCGAAAGATTTTCAGTTCATGTTTGCTGCGGAGAGATAAATTGAGCAAATAACTCCCTTACCATCAGTTGTTTGCTGAACTGGGGAATCAACTGTCTGAGTGTCGACGGCAACAAGATCACCTTCAATGTCGATAGGATCGTTGAGTGGACTGTCAGGCTTCCGATCTTGCACAAGTGTCTCCTCAAGAAGTATCTGGCGCAGTAAGAAGTCAGATGAAGGGTAAAAGACTGAATGGAGGAAGTTAAAGAAAATACCCCAATGAGCATTAAAGATAAAACTCACATTTTCTGCTGTTGTGGAAGTATCGGTTATTTCAACCGAAATCGGCTCCTTTCGTGGATCAGCCAATGGAAGTTCAGTTGATGCTGAGTCAAACACCTGGGATAGCAGTTCCGCACCTAGGGCAGGTTGGGACACAATGCTCGATAACTATGAAGGAACGAAATCAGCAATGGGATATCATTTTGAGAAGAAGATGAATTGTTTACCTGAGCAGCTGATGGCCTCATTCTGCGTAGTCTCTTCCCAGTAGTAGTTTTCTGGGTTGTCCCTTGAGCTGCCTTGCACTTTGAACATTGATACGTCATGATAGTAGAGGCAGCCTGAGTTTTCATCAATTTTTTTAGTGAAGATGCAGCCGATCCCATTCTTGAAACTAGGAACGGTGGCTGGTAATCTACAGGACACCCCTTCCTATCCAAGCTCGGAGGATCAAATTCAACACCCTGAAAAGGTCGATTAGGACGGTTGGCAGAGGGATTCATCAAACATTTTTCTTGAAAAAGAAATAGGAAATTTCCTTTCTGTTAGAAGCAAATTCTCCATCCAGGGATATACACAAAGGGTGGACCGATCCATAGAAAATATGGGAACGCCATTCTTGCCACCAGGAGTTGAAGAGAGTAGAAGAGAGGCTGACTCTAATCCAATCATGCAAACAGAGGGAAGGAAGATCTGATCCCAGCTAAAAAACTCTTCTGGCTTCCAGTACTTTACTGATATCTTCTCATGGCTTTAGTATGTTCTTGAAGAATAGCTGAGGAGGCAAATTGGCCAAAACCAAACTAACAAGCTACAAAGGATGGGTTGCAAAATTCATATGTCGGGAGGTTGCTTGGAATGAAAGAGCTTGTAGACATTTTGCCACGGCCATGACGAAACTTGGCTGGAAGAACACAGGGCTTGCCAAAAGAATTGAAGATTGCAGCTGCCACATTGTCCAAACAACCTGACTCAAATCAAAACTTGAATGGGAAGGCCAGCTCATCATTCTCATCATCATACGGTAGCCAAGTTAGGATGTCTACACCAAACCCTCTGTAGAACTTCTTCAAGAGATGGCCAATATCAAAATCAATTGCTATGGCCGATGCAGCCTCACCATAGCTCATGCATTGCCAAGTTCTTCCTTCTTCACCTCTATATTCCTCATCAAAATTAGAAGAAGAGAAACTCAGACTTTTGAGATCAGGCCACACAAACTTGTGCATATACAGGTTAAGCCACAGTTGTATTAACCACCAAGGACCACTGACAGTATGCACTTGTTCATTCTTCAGTAATTGGGTAGCCACCTAGTACATCGGATGATAAGCAGCAGATACTTTCCGAGAGGGATATCCTTGCCTAATGCTAGGTGCTCTGCCATGAGCTTATGATTGTAGGTTGGACCACAAGATGACCCATAAAAAATGAATCTCTCTAGCCACATGTTCTGAAAAGCCACATATTCCCTTTCACTGATAGCTGATCCATCTTCAACGTTGTTCAGAATGTAACCGGCCCATCCCGTACAATCTGCTATCTTGGCTAACTTCTTGGAGCCAGCACTCAAGTACTCATAAGGCTGCATTGATCCAGTAATTCTAAGGTTGGTCAACATGTAAACATCGGCTAGAGTGATGGTCATTGGACCATGTCCGAATACAAAGGCATTCAGGGCATTGGACCAGAAATAAGATGCAGAAATCAGGAGTGAATCATTCCTCCCCATCTCAGACAATGAGTGGGTCAGGCATTGGTTCAGATCATAAAGCTCCCAATCTCCACCCTTTTTCTCATACACCCTATGAAACCAATTTCTCCATCGCTTAGGCATCTTTGGCCAATTTCTGAAGAGAGTTTTTGTATTCCAAGAGGATAAATCCACTGCAGATTGTTTGAAGGGGATTTGGTTGGTTCCTTGGCGGATGAAATCAGATGGATTGGGATCTCCCATAGGCCTAAGAAAATAGATATTGGGGGCAACAGCTGATGGAATCAAGATTTCATTCCTCATTTCCTAAGAAATCGGGCAAAATAAGTTTGAGAAGAAAAGAAATACAAGGTAGCGGCCGATAATTGAGAGTGGAGACTAGGAAACATACCTCAGGGATGTGGTCGATGGTCGCCATTACAGCTGAAAAATTGGTTTGAATCTGGCGAGGATCGCTTAGATGGCGGCTTGTTGGAACAAATGGTTTGCTAGGGTTTGGGACCTTGGCGATGATGGCGTCGACTGTTAAAGTTGGCTCGAGAAAGAAGGAGAAAGCAAACATGCCAAGTGGATAGGAAAAGATACTGTTATGATGTTATATAAAGCTCGGGCCGGAAAGTCAGGAGTCATGCATATATCTCGGGATAGAACAGTTACGGCGTGGTAAACCAATGAACTGGAATTTTGGGATAAAATCATTTTACCCCAAAATTAGGGGGCATGTGTTTACACCAAAATTTAGAAGAAAAGCGCGGGAACTCGCAGGCTTCCAAGATTATGTCAATCAAGGAGTCGATCTTATAACGATTGATATCTGCCGGTTCGGATGTGACACTAGGATCGATTCTCTTTAAATGACGTCAGCAGATAGCGATGATAAGATATGATTGGCATCGAGAAGATACATATTAGACTCTAAACAAGGGGAAAGATTAGAGTCCAAGTTATCTTAAAATAGGAATGTTTTCTTCGTACCAAAGATTGTACTGAGTCGTACTCGAGTAGGATTCGTTTTTAGGCTCCGGGTATAAAGATCAAACCCCGGCTATTGTAAAAAGACACACAATCAATTCAATACAAGTTATTTACTTTTTTCAGCTCCAGCCAAACCCCGGCCCTAGTTCAAGTACGGTTGCATCGATCCGATCGACCTCTACTGCTCGAACTAGATTAAGGTCAAGTTATCGGCTCTAAGGGTGCCGTTCCTTCGGATATGTTCATTAAGTTACCAATATTGCTTATTGCTTCCATTATTTATTTAATTACAGCAATATCACTTCGCCTGATTTGGATTGATCTAGATCGGCCTTATATCTTTTTTAACCCATCGTTTGTTAATCTAAACTAATCTAATCTGCACTTTAAACGATGAGTTATGTTTTATCGGCTGTTTTATATCAATCTTAATCATGCATAGTGTGTGGTTAAGACGTGTTTGATCTTAAGTAGATCTGTTGGCTAGCGAAAACCGTTCCATGGCCCGTTATCACGACCTGTGTGATTCTACTTCACACCCCACTGTTAGCACCGTGGAGTGGGGATCGTTATTTGGTAGATCTATTTCTGAGAGGACATGATGTTAACTGTGCGCTATGCCTGAATCGGTTGTTTTAGCCGATATCGAGTGCTTTCATGAACAGTTCATGTTACGAGACCGTTGAAGTAGCGATGGGTTGAAAAATGTGTTAGCCCCATGATGTTATTATTGTATTACGGTCTGCATAATTCTGCCTCATGCCCCACTGATAATGATAATAAGTTAGGGTCGTTGAGTCTATTGTTGTTTCTACGGCCTGCATGATTCTGCCTCATACCCCACTGGTCATAGCAATAGATGAGATATAATATGTTCATTAGATTTTTCTCTTTTAAATGGTTGAATGATGATGAACTGTTTCTTTTATAAAGGGGTTCGGTTACTTGCAGTCATTGGCTCAGTATAAACTAATTATTGTTAATATCTTATTGCTATTGACCAATATTTGTCTAAAGAATGATATTCATCCTGAACGATAACCAATTCTTCTTACACAACTCCATGAGTTTTAACGGATTTATTCTTATGAATATGCTGGAATCGACTATTTAGTCGATCTCCTTTCATATCGGCTCTCAGAGCCGCACATTTGGGACTGTCTGGCAACACCGGCATATTCCGCCCTAAATTACTGATAAACTTTCTTTCCTTGTCAATTGCAGGGATCAAATTGACTGGCACGTCTCGGGAGGAGTGCGCAGGATCGACCACCCCTGCGCTGAAGCTAGGCGGATCTCCAGCTCCATCGAGCGGACCCTTCTGGCTTGCTCGTGTGTCCTCGGCACGGGACAAAATTCCATGTCGACATCAACAGCATTCCAGAGCCATCGGGCTCTGAGCTTGACCTTCATGGTCACCGACCACTCTCCATAGTTGGTGCGAGTCAGCATCGGCCAACTGGTGCCGCTGACCTCCCGCACCGTGCGAATACCGACCTCTTATCGTGGTTGGGCAGCCACAGCAGTTCCACTGCTGTCACCCATCTCCGAGCCATTCGTCATCGCAAGGGGTTAGTCCGGCGACGGTGCTTATGCGGCTCTGATACCACTGTTAGCCCACAGGATCACCGCCTCAGGTGATTCGACCTACTCATCAGTCTTGCCGAGCACCCGCTAGTGTTGCCGAGCACTCACTAGCCATGTCGACCACGAACAAGCGTTATCTGACCACACACTATGGTTAGAGGTAGAAGAAGAGGGAGAACAGAGCATACACACACAGCCAGAGACACCAGCGTTGGCCGGAGCCCTGTTTAGGAGATGGCAAATCTGAACTCTCTTTGTTGAGTTGCAGTGGTAAACTATATATACAACTCTACTCATCTAGTCATATTACAGCTACCCTGCTGCAACAGTGACTAGATAACACAGCAGGACTGACTTCTGCGCCTGTCCCTGCCGTGGCTACAGTGAGGCAGGTGAGCCTTTCGGCGCCTGCTCCTGCTGCGGCTACAGTACCACAACAGATAGTCTTTTCGACATCGTCCCTCCCTCGCTGTGTGTTCACAAGAAAACGGTATTATCTAACAGTGTCCACACTCTGCACTGCAGTGGCCATGCTGCAGTTGGCCGGATTGGCCGCCGGCTGTATGGCGCCGACTGGATAACTTCTCACTCCTGGTCTCTGAAATTTGCCTCTTTTAAGGCCGACTGTGATCCGGAGCGGACAAGAACAGCATATGCCTCTTTCCCGGTGTCTCAAATTCCGAAGCCTCTTGTTTTTTCTTCTTGTTTTCCAGTTCTGTCGCTTGCTCTTATTAGTTTATGCTAACACTATATATTCACTAAAGGGAGAGGCGCTATCAAGGCAGTGTGTGCCTCCATATTTATACTGGGACTGGTATGGGTTTTATGGATCGGTAGGCAACTGATTTATGCTTATTGTATGAGATATGAGATAGTTTTGCTAGAAAAAATATGGACCGTCTATCGAGGGATATTTAGTGATAAAAAAGAGGAGGCTCTTAGTACTCTATAGTGCTGAGAGTATCAAATTTTTTTGTGCCAATTCTATTGGGCCCAACTATAAACCCACTCGCTCATGTGCCCTGCTTGCCTTCTATAGCCCAAGCACCCACTCCATTGTTCTCTCGTATTGCTTGTATTTGTCACTTGCTTTGTTTTGGGTGAATTGGTTTAGAACTGTACTTGCATGGAGAGGCTGAGCTAAATTTAGGATCTTTGGATTCAGAGATTAAAGTTTAGTCTTTGTCACATTGAATGTTTGGAGGCTAATCTGCCGGGACTAAACATGAGCTAATTATAAAACTAATTGCAGAAGTCGTGACTAATTCGTGAGACGAATCTATTAAGACTAATTAATCCATCATTAGCATATGTTTATTGTAGCACCATATTGTCAAATCATGTATTAATTAGGCTTAATATATTCGTCTCGCAAATTAGTCTCAATCTGTGCAATTAGTTTTTTATTAGTATATATTTAGTACTCCAAATTAGTGTCCAACATCGATGTGATAGCGACTAAATTTTAGGAGGTGGGAACCAAAAAAAAAAAAACTGCTTGTTATGGTGCAGTCAACCACGTGCAAGTTAATTTGAGGCACTCTGCTAAATTTACACTCGGCTGGTTATCTTAGACCAAAGGCAACTTTGGCCCTGCTTTATTGAAAACAAGTTTCTGGGGACACCAGATTACAGGGTTATAGTTCAAACAAAGTGCACCTTCGCTTCCAACTCTTGATGCAAAACTAGTGGCATATCTCTGCTGGAAAATTGAGCCTGAACCCTACACCAACAAGTAAACAAAGAAATCATTTGTTCAACCAGAGTACAATTATGGCTGCTACGAAAAGATACATCGGCAAAGCATCAGCTTGGACTATCTGTCTTGGGAAGTCATGCTGTTGATTTTATCACTGATTGCAATTTGTATCTTACTGTTGTATCAGTTTATATAGCAACTTATCCCTGTTGAAGTTGTCTGAACCATTTCATGGAGTTCATGGTAGTTTCCTTGTCATTGGGGACAGTTTATATCATTGGGAATATTTGTTTTGTATTTCCTCTTGTGTTGCAGCCTGTTCGTTTTGGCTTATTCGCTCGTATCTGGCTTATAATCCACGACTTGAACAGTGTTTTTCTCTCACACCAAACCAGCCAGCAGTACTTTCAGTCATGGCTTATAAGCCAATTCAGTCGAAACGAACAGGCTGTTAGTTTTCACTACTAGTACCCAGATCCTAACAGGTCATATAATGTGCATCTCAATGTCATCTTGTCGTTCACATAATATGTTTGTTAGAGAAGTTAGCCTGTTGCCTCATTTAGTTATTTGAGACAATCCTCTGCACCCTGAAGTTTCTTATCAGATATTTACCAATTGTGTGCATCTTGTTTGCATACGGTATTGATATATGAATGTTGCAAGATGGGTCATCTTTTCAGATGATGGGTCTTTGTGGTTCTTGTGACAATTTGTGATTCTCGGCAAAATTGGGCGTTACCAGCTGTGCGCACTGTTTCTGATACCTTTTGTTCTGTTCTGAATGTGTTGTTTTTGAGAGTTTGAGACAAGAGATTCCCATGCCCGTAAAAGCTGCCTGCCTAAGAAGTTGCTTATATATGCCACGCAAGTAAGGCCTTGTCTAGGTCATTCCCTTAAAGTTTACTCTCTATTCCATCGAATGTTTGATATACGCATGAAGTATTAAATATAAACTAAAAAATAACTAATTGCATAGTTTACGAGACGAATCTTTTGAGCCTAATTAGGCCATGATTTCACAATGTGGTGCTACAGTAACACATGCGCTAATGACGGATTAATTAGGCTTAATAAATTCGTCTCGCGGATTACTGACGGATTCTGTAATTTATTTTTTTGTTAGTATCCGAACATCCCATGCGACACCCCCAAGTGACACCCCAAAACTTTACACCCTATATTTAAATCAGGCCTAAACAGACTCTATCCCACATCGTTATTGTTAGCAGCAAGACAGATGGAACTTGGTAGGAATCGTAGGGGTAATGGGTAGAACAAATGAATGAATAGTAGTACTTATAAATAACAGGATGGTCTGCTGCCAATTCAGAAATCGCAGCAGTTTCAATCATGAAGCAGTTTGAGCAAAGCTCTAGTGTATCGAAAAATCGAAAATGACAGACAAGAACCGTGGACACTAGGGTCGTCGATGTTCGGGTGTCCGAACCAGAAATCCAACTCCAAACATCAGTCAAACTCTGCGATTACCCCGCACTCGACCACCATGATTCCAAGAGGTGTGCACATTTCGATAAATTATCTTATTCGCCCGTGAGAGTTGTGACCCATACGTACGCGAAAACGCACCTGACCCCGATTCGAAGCCCACCACACACCGGACCTGCCCTAGTTGGAGCAGCAGAGAGAATGCCTGCGCTGGCTGCCTGCTGCCACTCGCCGAGCGCCGACGCAAAGTCGCAACTGCAGTGTCCACACTCTACAGTGCCGGCCATATGGCGCCGACAGGATAAGCATTCTCAACCCCATGGTCTCTGAAAATAGGCTCGGTCTGGCCGGTTGTGATCCTGAGAGACCTGCCGGCGGCCAGGACGCTGTTAAACCATTGGATGCAAAGTCGCAGTCGGTGGCATAAGGTCAGCGTATGCCTCTTTCCTGGTGTCTCAAATTCCCACGCCTCGTGTGTGTTTTATTTTCTTTTCTTTTCTTATTATTCTGTCTCATCCTCTTATTTGTTTGTTTGTTTGGGTATGCTGACACTAATACATATTCACCGGAAGGCGAGGCGCTATATATCAAGGCCGTGTGTGTGGCTTGTTCAGAGTTAGTATTGTTCATAAGTGGGTGGCGCCACATTTATACTGGCATTGATATGCGTTTTGTTTTATTGATTGGTAGACAACTGATTTATACTTATTTTATGAGATAGTTTTGCGGTGTTTAAAAAAATATATGAGGTTCGTTTGGCCTAATCTATTGGGCCCAATTATAAGGCCACTCGCTCACGCTCCCTGATATCCTTTGATAGGACTGTTTGTTTACAGCGTCATTCTTCTTCTTTTTTTGTGACTTATTTACAGCGTCGTTGACCTACAGCCTACAGACCAACATCCCGTAGCTTGGGATACACGGCAGACACGTGAATCCCTAAAGAATCGATACAAAAATAATTGCAGGAAATTCAGGTACGTATCCCATCTATTTGCTGATACGCTCTATTTGCTTGGTCATCAAATAGACGCCGCCGGCCACTTCCAATCTCGCTAAAAAAGAGTCGGTGAATATGCAATTCCTCTTAGGAGCACTGTCGATTTAGTTGGCTGCCATCTGCCTCGCCTGTGCCGGTGGCCTACAGCGCGAGCGCTTGTACGACGAGATCAAGCTCCACTCATGCCGATGCCGTTAACACCAGGGGCCATTCCAGATCTGGATCGTCTTTACAAACCCTGCAGGTTTATTCCAATCGCCTGTGGCAGTACCAAATCTGAGGATAGCGACGACGATACAGAATACGATCTGGGGACAGCGGATGATGTATATGAGGACGCTACAGAATCAAATAGCAGCCACCGTGATGGTGCCATATACAAGAACAAGGGTCTACAGGAAAACTTCTTCGTGGCGATCTTACCGACCGTAACGAGACCCAGTCAGAGCCAATGCGGTTCTCCAAGCACCCAGATATGTACAGCCGTGCGCAGTTCATGTTCCAGTTTTTCTCGGTGCTGCTGTCCAAGAGTCCTGCGGCTATCAGCAACAATGGCGGCTGGATATGATACAGCTCTACGGATACATCGCGGCGCGGGACGAGATAGACGGCATGCTCAACTACATTGTGAATTACAGCAGGGATAGTCCCGTCGTCGTGCGGCACGGCTCCCTCATTCAGATGACCGGCCCAAAGAGAGGCATCAAGATGGGTTACTTCTGACGTTCTGATAGAGTTCGACATGAGGGTTAAGACGGGGGAGCGTGAGGACGACGATCTGGAACTGGTCGATGGGGCATTAGTATGCTCAGAACCTCCTTATATACCATGGGAACCGGGCAAACAACGGGTTATCGGTTGACATGACTATGGCAGTTGTTGGGTACGCGATGGAGGCCACGATAGAAGTTGTTATATCACAAGTAGTACACAGTGGTTTATGTTTGTCTCTAAGTTCCTTTGTTGATGTCGTTGATGAAGAGATCCAGCTTTTTAGTGGTCTGGTTGCTCGGCCGGGGGCTCTAAAAAGGTTCGTGGTTGCTGTCCCATTCAGAACTACGATGGTTTTGGATTTCATTGTTGGTAGCGATGTGGTGGAACATGGGACATATGGAACCGAAACTCGACAAATCAAGTTTGGAGCTAAGCTAAATGGATGTGCCAGGAGACAGATAAAGCTCAAGGCTGCTACTATATCCGTGAAGGTGACCTGGTCCTGTATTTGATGACTTACCTGTCGCGCCTCTGCTTCATACTAAATTTGCTTTTGTGGATCTATAATTTATTACATATACAGCTTTAATTTTGTGCTGGGTCTGAGTACTGTTTAGCCTGAAATGTATTTCAGTGGTCTTCATGTGCTTCACAGCACCCAGTTATTAATTAGCTTGGTTATGTCAATTGAAACTATTGTCAGCCGCCCGTGCACGCGGATCGCCACAACGACCTCTAGCACTTCCTGACGACGATTATCGGCGACCTTTGGTGATTTTGCCCTCTTGATTTCTTTCTTCCCCTCCTGATCTAGTCACCTGTTGCTTCGTTTCTTCATTTTTTTGAAACTCATATATATTAATAAAATATCAAAAACGACAGAGTTCAGAGTTTCAGAGAGACGACCGAATCCCGAATTACATAAAAGCAGCCACCTTGTAACTAGGCAGAAGACTTTAACGGCTCTTAAGGGAAGCATCCAGAGAGTAGATCATAACAATATAATTATGGTGCTCTCAGTCATGTTCAAGTTTCAGGCACTGCATATTTACCCTCTACTGGTTATCTTGTAGACCAAAGGAAACTTTGGCCATGCTTATCTTGTAGACGAAACACTACTGGATTCAGGTTCTTTGCCGAGTGCCAAGGCCAGATTGCACTCGGCAAAGCCTTTGCCGAGTGCGACACTCGACAAAGAACACATGGCAAAAAATTGATCGGCAAAGCCTTTGCCGAGCGAAACACTACTGGATTCAGGTTCTTTGCCGAGTGCCAAGGCCAGATTGCACTCGGCAAAGCCTTTGCCGAGTGCGACACTCGACAAAGAACACATGGCAAAAAATTGATCGGCAAAGCCCTCTTTGCTGAGTGTCTTTTATCGGGCACTCGGCAAAGGCTTTGCCGAGTGCCCCGGGGACACTCGGCAAAGAAGAGCAACCGTCACGACGCCGGTCCCGTTGACGGTCACTTTGCCGAGTGCCAACCCTTTAGGCACTCGGCAAAGAGTTTTTATTTTTTTTTACAAAATTTCTTTGCCGAGTGCCAACATTCAGGCACTCGGCAAAGATTTTTTTTAATTTCTTTGCCGATTGCCCCATGTCCGGCACTCGGCAAAGTTTGATTTTTTTTTAAAATTTCTTTGCCGAGTGCCCCCTGTCCGGCACTCGGCAAAGTTTGAATTTTTTTAATTTTTTTGCCGAGTGCCCTCTGCCCGGCACTCGGCAAAGTTTGAATTTTTTTTTTAAAAAAAATTCTTTGCCGAGTGCCCTCTGTCCAGCACTCGGCAAAGTTTGAATTTTTATTTTTTAAAAAATTTCTTTGCCGAGTGCCCTCTGTGCGGCACTCGGCAAAGTTTGATTTTTTTTAAATTTCTTTGCTGAGTGTCCTCTGTCCGGCACTCGGCAAAGTTTGAATTTTTTTTAAAAAAAATTCTTTGCCGAGTGCCCTCTGTCCGGCACTCGGCAAAATTTGAATTTTTTTTTAAATTTCTTTGCCGAGTGTCATGGTTACAGCACTCGGCAAAGCTGGAAAAATGGTTGTCTGGACACCTATTTTTCCAGCTTTGCCGAGTGCGGTGACCATTGCACTCGGCAAAGGGGTCCTTTGTCGAGTGCAACACTCGGCAAAGTGACCCAAAACTGCAATTTTTATTTTTTTTTACATTCCATCATGACAAATAAATTCATAGAAACATATATCACATATATATCTCATCCATCACATATATATCTTATCCATCCACACATCCATCCGCACATATCACATCCATCACAATATATATCACATTGTTAATAATAAGTGCTCAAGTCTATCCAATTAAATACACAAGTCCATCGAAGTCCACAAGTGCATCACAAGTATATCACAAAGTGAACAACAAATGAAAAAAAATACAACGTGCACTCATCTCGGCCAAGGCGACTGTGGTGAAGGCCCAGCTCCATCATTCAGAGGTGCATGAGGTGGATTATTCGAACCACCATCAGATGGAGACTGCACAAAGGAGAAAAGATTACATGTGAGACAAGATTATTTGGATGGCTAATCTAGGAAGGTAGAGGCCATACAAGGAAAGTACAAGGGAAAGTAAAAAACTTTCATACTCACAGGAGTAGTTGTAGCTGCAGGACGTGGAGGCGGAGGTGGAACCAACAGCCCAGGTGGCAGAGAGAAGCCCACATGTTGCCCAAGTCATTGTAGGAACTCTGTAATGTCCGTCAGCCTCTACGCCTGGGCCTGCCGCTTGGCCCGCTCAGCCTCCAGCTGGGCCGCCATCCTCTGCTGCCCGACCTCCAGCTCCTGACGTTGCCTCATTTCTTGTTCCAGCCGGGCCTGCAATATTTCACTCCAATGTTTCAGGTGTGTAAAGATCAATGTATGACGAGTAAAATAGGAATAACCTCGAATGCGTCGACCCGGTGCTGTGTAGCGGTCGGCCATGTGCGAATGGCTAGGCTCTCGCTCGTGCTCCATGCTCGAATCTAGGAGAGAGGGAGTAGAGGCCATGTTGATGACGCCGTCGCCAAGCTAGAACCGCCCATGCTTCTTGCCTTGCCCCACCCTCATGACGGCCTCTCCATTGAAGTCCTGCATGCTCGGATCGTGGTCTGACCCATGGAGTGACCTCGCCACCTTAGTGTACTCACTGATGCGGGAGTGGACGCTCAGGTTCGTGTATGCCTTGGGCGGGTCCTCCAGGTTGAAGGAGACATCGGACGTTGCCTTGCCCTTGTGGGTCATACACCATGCCTAGAAGTCCGAGCAAGCCTGGCCACTATGTGACGCCGACTGGGAGAAAGATAGCACGATGATTAGAAATCAGGCAGAACTGAGCGTCACAATAGATAAATGAATTCGCGTACCCATGCTTGTTTGTATCTGGCGAGGCTGCGGCTGCCTTGATGGTGTGCTGGACCTTGCATCTGCAAACGACGGTCCCGAGCATCCCTGTGCATCTTGAGGTACTCCTCCGTGAACCACCTGTCCACCATCATCGTCCAGCACTCGGGATATGCTTGGCACCACCAAGGAATCATCTACATGTCATCAAGTATTGGACATATAAGAAGATCAAATTAAACCAACTTATTCTCAAAACGAATCAATATTGATGTTCTTCATTTACCTCAAGGTACTGCTCCTGGGTCAGCTGCATCTCTCTTGCATCTTTCTTGGTTTTCCTCTCTCCAAGCTTCAACCTGTAGTAGGTTACGATGGCCTAGATGCGCACCTTGTGATGCATGTCGGAGACGAGTTTTTTACAGGCTTTGGAAGTCACCTGCTCTGCCCTGGCCACAAATCCCTCCTCGCATCTGTAATAAGTCTGCATACAAAAGTGATGTATCCATTCATTATTTCAAGAAAAGTCCAATGAATGTGACGTATTGAGCAATGTTGTGCGAGGGAGACTTACCCAAAGCTCTGCCTTCACCCGCACTGCCTTGTTGGGGTACTCCGCATCGGTGGCGACGGCGTAGTGGTCAAACAAGTAGGCCGGCTCCATCTTCGATGCATACGTGACAATACCAGGGAAGTGTTGCCTGCATAGAAGACCCAGGATGCCGTTGACTAGCCGTGCGTTACCACCCGACACAACCACCCAGTTCCTGCACAAGTGATTAAGAAAAATTATTAGTTTTATTCATCATATCATATGAAGTAGTGGTGATAACATATAAAGTTACTTACTTTTGCCCTTCAGGGCGAATCACTAGGCGTTGGTGAGGAAGCGGAACATGTGGAAGGCTCACGGGACCTCGCAAGTAGACACTCGAAGAGGAGTCGGAGGAAGCGGAACCCATGCCTGCCGCCTCCAACTCGTCGTCCTTGTGCGGCCCCTCCTCCTCGTCCGTCTACCGAACCAGCTCATCGTCCGACTCGTCCACGGGCGCCACCTCCTCCTCCGGCTCCTCCTCAAGCGGCGTGGGAGGAGACGGCCCCCCTCCTGCGTCTAGCAGTCCTCCTCCTCCTCCTGTCCGATCCCTCCACTGCCCCCTCCGCCTCCTCCTGCAGCCGACGTGGTCTTTGGTATATCGAGTTCATGGACCTATGACGGTCGCCCTCCATCTTTGTTCAATCACCTGCAACAAAAAAGAAAAACAAGATGTAATTAGAAATAGGTGAAAAAATGAACAAAACATAATTACAAAAAACATAGTAATACATGTATTAGAAATATTTGCAAAAATGAACAAAACATAATTAGAAAAAACATAGTATTACATGTATTAGAAATAATCTTCATGATTGAGATTAGCTGGATCATAGGTCTCGTCGTCACTATCAACATTATCCAACTCATCAACACTATCTGAAGGAGGAATGTTGTCTTCATTGTCATTGCCTAAACATAATCGCTCAAGCATTTGTATGTCCTTCAGATTTCGCACCTCGTCTCCAGCGTCCTCGTCATCATCCCTTTCATTGTCTACTTCCATTCCTATCTCTTCGGTTAAGTCTATGTCAAACCTTCCTTGTAGTCCCTCTTCTTGATAGAACTCTCCATCATATGTGTTTGAGTTGAAGTTGTAATCTTCATCGCTTGGGACAAGTAGTTTACCGTGTGGCGATACCTTGTGCACAATAGACCAACCCTTAAGATGCTCGGCATCTTTGCATGCGTATGACGTATAATAAACCTGGACGGCCTGTTGAGCCACAATGTAGACATCTTTTCCTGGATAGACGGAATCATGTTGAATCTCGACTAGCCCAAGCTTAGGGGTCCGTCTCGTTACTCCAGGATAAAACCAGTGGCATTTGAATATGATAGGAGTAAGAGGTTTGGAACCATAGAATGATAGTTCGTAGATTTCTTCAATTCTTCCATAATAGTCAAGTCCATCAGTGCCAGACGTAACAACTCTGCTGTTTGTGGTTTTTCGATTGGACCGACTCTGCTCGTAGCTTGCTATGTGAAAACGATATCCATCCACGTCATAACTGGTAAATGACTTGACCCTAACGGCACAGCCGTTTGCAACCTGTCTCAGCTCGTCACTTATAGACGCATCAGTTTGGGCTTTCTGTTTGAACCAACAAATGAAATCGGGGCTCCCTGGTCCTGCATCCTGTGAAAAAAGGGTATCATTTTCTTGTGCGGTAGGTTGCCATGATCCATGCTAGGATTGACGAAGAAATTCCCTGTACCAACGAGAAACAAGGGGGTTAGGACATACGGCAAAATGAAACAAGTTCGTTCAGAACTTACCCAATGAACGGTTACACCTCGACAAGGTTGGTCAACACATATAGCATGATACTATGCCACTCTTCATTTTTCAATTGCTTAGTGGTCGATGCACTTGCGCTTCCGAGTTGCCCTTGGAAAAGGCTGAGGTTCAATTCATTTTCACCAGCATTGTAACGAGGGGGTGGATTATAAACACTAGGAAGTTTCTCAGTGTAGTATTTCTCTGTGAAGTTTGACACCTCCTCTAGAATGTATGCCTATGCAATGGAAGCCTCAATTTTGGCTTTATTTCTACATTTTTTGTGAAGAGTCTTCAGACATCTCTCGATTGGATAGCACCAATGGTTCTGCACGGGCCCCCCCATCCGTGCCTCATACGGGAGGTGCACAATCAAATGCTGCATCGGCAAGAAGAAGCCGGGTGGGAAGATCTTCTCCAACTTACAAAGAAACACGGGTGCCGCTTTTTCCAAGTCATCAATGATGGTCCGAGAGAGCTCCTTAGCACAAAGCTGGCGGAATAAGTAGCTCAACTCTGCCAGCACTTGCCAGACATGCTCCGAGACATAGCCTCAAACCATCGCCGAAAGAAGCCGCTCAATCCATATGTGGTAGTCATGACTCTTCATCCCATTTATTCACAGAGTGCCTAAGTTCACTCCCCTCTTTAGATTCACTGCATACCCATTAGGGAACATTAGCGTCTTGATCCATTCAAGTACTTCCCTCCTTTGGTCCTTTTTCAAGACAAAATCGGCCTTAGGCCTTCTCTAGGTCTTACCATGACTAGGAGGCTGCATCTCTTGATTTGGTCTATCGCACAATGTTGCCAGGTCCACTCTAGCCTTAGAGTTGTCCTTAGACTTTTCAGTGTCCATGAGTATTGCCCAAAGTGCCTCGGCGACATTCTTTTCAGTGTGCATTACATCAATGTTATGTGGCAGAAGAAGGTCATCGAAATAGGTGAGCCTCGTCATGCCCGAGATATGAGTCCACAATTGTTGCTCACCATATCCCACAGAACCACCTTCATTAGGCACGAGAGCATCTATCTGAGCATGAACCTCGGCACCAGTCATCATTCGCGGTGTAGGGTTTGTCACTTTAACACCTTTTGTAAAGTTCTTGAAGTCTTGTCTGAATGGATGGTCAAGAGGTAGGAATTGACGATGTCTGTCGAACAACGAATACTTGCCACCCTTCTGTAACCAAATGAACCTCACACCTTCCTTGCATATTGGGCATGGGAACTTCCCGTGAACACACCAGGCGCAAAATATCCCATACGCCAGGAAGTCATGTAGGGAGTAGTGGTACCAAACGTGCATTTTGAAGGTTGTCTTTGTAGCTCGATCGTATGTCCATACCCCTTCGTCCCAAGCACGGACCAATTCATCAAACACGGGCTCCATGAACACACCCATATTACTCCTTGGGTGTCCAGGAATTATCAACGACAAGAATACGTTATGTCGTTGAAAGGAGACACCGGGGGGGAGATTAAGGTGGATAACGAAGATGGGCCAACATGTGTATGGGACAGCCATCATTCCATAAGGATTGAACCCATCTGTTGCTAGCGCGACACGTACATTACGAGCCTCATCTGCTTTGTCACGATGTTTGTCATTAAAGCGGATCCAAGCTTCACCATCGGATGGATGTACCATCTTGTCAGGATTGTACCGTTTGCCATTTTTGTGCCATGTCATCTGTTTCATGGATTCCTCGGTCATGTATAGCCATTGGATCCTCGGTAGGAACGGAAGGTACCATAGGATTTTCACGAGGATCGTAAATTGCCTCTTCTAGCCATCATCAGAGTCTACCTCCAGGTACCTAGAGGATTTACACTTTGGACAGAACTTTGCATGCTCGTGTTCTTTCCTAAACAGGACGCACCCCTTCGGACAAGCATGTATCTACTCATACGACATCTTAAGTGCTCGAAGGAGTTTCTGTGACTCGTACATGCTCTTTGGCAGAATGTGGCCCTCCGGAAGCAGGGTCCCAATCACGGCCAACATATTATTGAAGCCAGGTCGACTCAAGTTTAACTCAGACTTCAACCCCATTAAGCGTCCAATGGCATCCAGTTGAGACACCGTTGACCGATCGTGAAGGGGTTTATGTGCCGAGTCCATCATGTCGTAGAACGCCTATGCGGCTGCCTCCATCTCCTCCTTCTCACGTCCCTCATCGAACTATCCTTGGTGAAAGTCATCTAACATGTCTGGTACCCCGGCATCAGCATCAAAAGCCTCCACCCATGGTCTCACCACCTCCTCTCTCATACGATGGGCTTCACCATGGTGGACCCACCGGGTGTAGTCCGGCATAAATCCATTCTTCACAAGATGTTTACCCATTTCCACCTTGTTTACCCTCCTCCTGTTTCCACATTTGCTGCAGGGACACAAAACTAGGCAATGTCCTTTAGCAGCCTTGCCAAATGCACTGTTCAAGAAAGCATCGGTCTTGTTCATCCATTCTGTGGTGTAATCACTCTAACTTCTCCAACCTATGTACATCCATTGACGGTCATCCATCCTGTAACATATGTATCAGCGAGTAATATAACCATCAATTGCATCTACATGGTGTTCCTACTATCTAATAAGTGAGGATAGGTCCTAATCCCACCTGCGAATGCACAGATGAGGTTAGTTTCCATGCTCTACTCCTATCCGAGATAAAATTTTGGCAGCACCTCCCCGCTGTTCTCCAGATACACGCCCTGCCAAAGAAGAGTGCGTATCCAGAGAACAACAGGGAATGCCGAAACTCTGTCTCGGACCGGAGCAGACCATGGAAACTAACCCATCTACGCATCCGCGGGCTGTCCAAAAAATGTGGACAATCCGAAACAGATACGGTCATAGATATGCAAAGATCTGCATACCTCCAACCATATCTCTTTCGAACGAGAGATGCCTAACTAGGTTACGCGATCTACGACCATGATATGGAAAGAGGGGTTATACCTAGGGTGGCGGCGGAGTCAGGCTAGCGGGGCCGTGACGGGTTGGTGCAGTGGCGAGGCGGCGAGGCGCAGGCAGACTGGCACGGCGACGGGAACTCCAACTCGGCTCCGACGGGCTCTTCTCTACAAAAATGGAACAAAATACTGTCATTTAAAAAAATTTCGGCAGAACCTCCCCTGCACGGTGAGGTTTCCAAAACCTGCAAAAAACAAAGGCACGATGGCCGACAAGCACATATGTCTCATGAGAAGCCATGTAATTTGGATATCAATCCATGCAGAAGAATATATTCAAGTAATACCACTACTTCCACTATTGTTACTACTACCACTACTTCTACTACTACTACCACTAATGCTACTACTACTACTACCACTAGTTGTACTACTACTACCACTACTTCTAATACTACTACTACCACTAGCACTACTAGTACAACTAATACTACTACAACTATCACTACCACGACAACAAGAGAGAAGGCATACCTGACGGGCGCCGGGGGTAGGGGCGGGCGGCGTCGGGGTCGGAGTCGGGGTCGTCGGAGTCGGGAACGGGGCTAGGGGCAGGGCCG
The DNA here is from genome assembly GCF_019320115.1 of Miscanthus floridulus. Taxonomy (NCBI): domain Eukaryota; kingdom Viridiplantae; phylum Streptophyta; class Magnoliopsida; order Poales; family Poaceae; genus Miscanthus; species Miscanthus floridulus. Next base: position 24,641,587 of record NC_089583.1, on the reverse strand, counting down.
ACCGGGGGGTAGGGCCGGCCTGGGGCAAGGCCGACTGGCGGGTAGGGCCGGCCTAGGGCGGCCGAGGACAGGGCGTGGGCAGCGCGAGTGCGCGGGCGATGGCGACGTGGGCACGGCGCGCGGCGTAGGGGCGGGGGTGGCGCGGGCGTGGGCGCGGGGGCTGGCTGGCTATCGGTTTGACTGCCCGGCCGGCCGAATTTGGTTAAGTCCTACAAATGCCCTTTGCCGAGTGCCGGATCTAGGAGGCACTCGGCAAAGATTTTATTTATTTTTTAAAATTTCTTTACCTAGTGTCCCAGATCTGGCACTCGGCAAAGATTTAATTTTTTTTAAAAAAATTTCTTTGCCGAGTGTCCCAGATCTGACACTCGGCAAAATTGTTTTTTTTTGAAAAATACTTTGCCGAGTGCCCTTGGCACGGCACTCGGCAAAGATTTTTAATTTTTTTTTAAAAAAAATTCTTTGCCGAGTGCCCCTGGCACGGCACTCGGCAAAGATTTTTTTTTTTAAATGTCTTTGCTGAGTGCCCTATGAAGGCACTCGGCAAAGAGGAAATTAAAAAAAATCAAAACCCTCTTTGCCGAGTGCCTTATTCGTGGCACTCGGCAAAGACCCCCTTTGCCGAGTGCCATGCCCCGGCACTCGGCAAAGTTTTTTTTGGCCTCCAAATTTTTTGTGCATTCCTTTTAAAGCACCAGGAACTCCTAGTTAGAATTTGGGGATTTTTTATGACTTTTTGATATATTTAGTTACTTTATTTCATTTACTTGAATTTTTTCAAAAAATATAATTTTGAACTGCACGTGGTACGAATAATGGAATTTAATGATTCAAAAAATGATAGTCATGTTATTGAGTGTAGTGTGAGGCCGTATCCAGGAACGGGCCCAAAATATCGGACATCTTGTTCACGAAACATGACCGCGAACTTGCGTGCGAAGTGTTTTTAAATTCTATAAAAAGCAAACGAAGTCCAAAAATTATAAAACTTGTTGAGATGTTGTGATATCATATGTGGAGGCTATGATAAAAATTTTAGAAGATTTCATGCACGTTGTCATGTACGATGCTTACAAACCAGGACATCTCTACATGAGATATCAGATATCACATGTAGAGATGTCCTGGTTTGTAAGCATCGTACGTGACAACGTGCATAAAACTTCTGAAATTTTTATCATAGCCTCCACATATGATATCATGACATCTCAACAAGTTTCATGATTTTTGGACTTCGTTTGCTTTTTATAGAATTTAAAAACACTTCGCACACAAGTTCGCGGTCATGTTTCGTGAACAAGATGTCTGAAATTTTGGGTCCGTTCCTGAATACGGCCTCACACTACACTCAGTAACATGACTATCATTTTTTGAATCATTAAATTCCATTATTCGTACCACGTGCAGTTCAAAATTATATTTTTTGAAAAAATTCAAGTAAATGAAATAAAGTAACTAAATATATCAAAAAGTCATAAAAAATCCTCAAATTCTAACTAGGAGTTCCTGGTGCTTTAAAAGGGATGCACAAAAATTTTGGAGGCAAAAAAAAACTTTGCCGAGTGTCGGGGCATGGCACTCGGCAAAGGGGGTCTTTGCCGAGTGCCACGAATAAGGCACTCAGCAAAGTGGGTTTTGATTTTTTTTTTAAATTTCCTCTTTGCCGAGTGCCTTCATAGGGCACTCGGCAAAGACATTTAAAAAAAATTTAAATCTTCGCCGAGTGCCGTGCCAGGGGCACTCGGCAAAGTATTTTTTTTAAAAAAAAATTAAAAAAATCTTTACCGAGTGCCATGCCAAGGGCACTCGGCAAAGTATTTTTAAAAAAAAAACAATTTTGCCGAGTGCCAGATCTGGGACACTCGGCAAAGAATTTTTTTTTAAAAAAAATTAAATCTTTGCCGAGTGCCAGATCTGGGACATAAATTCTTTGCCGAGTGCCTAACAGCAGGCACTCGACAAAGAAGGACGTGGTCGACCACCGTTACGTGGGTCATCCTATGCCGAGTGCCGCGCTTTTGCCGAGAGTCTGGCACTCGGCAAAGAAGTCCTTTGCCGAGTGCATTTTTTTTTGCCGAGTGCAATTCTTTGCCGAGTGCAGCACTCGGCAAAGAAGGTCTTTGCCGAGTGCCCGATTTTTAACACTCGGCAAAGAATTTTGCACTCGGCAAAGTCTCTGTGACACCAGACTACCGGATTATAGTTCAAACATAGTGCACCTTGGTTGCCAACTCTAGATATGCAGAACCATGTGTGTCATATCTCTACCGGAAAATTGAGCCCACCAACAGATAAACAGAGATATCAATTGTTCTACCAGAGTACAGTTATGGCTGCTACCAGAAGATGACAAAGCAACAATCAGCCAGGACTATCTGACTTGGGAAATCCTGCTGGGTATCTTATTACTGCATGCAATTTGTATATCACAGTTATGTCAGTTTATCTAGCACCTTTAATGGAGTTCATGGTAGTTTCTTTTTCTTGGGAACATAGTAGTACAAGTAGGGCTCTAACCCTTGGAGCTGTTTTTGTGAAGTTAGATCCAAGCTTATTTGGCAATATTTGTTTT